>NC_137862.1:47675801-47683301 GCF_963924005.1 Protomyctophum bolini | reverse complement strand
AAAGTTGTCTGTCCTGATCGACCGAAACATTGACCGATAAAGAGCAACATTTCATTCAGTTTCTGACAGCGTGCGGGACCTTTTCTTTGTTTTTCCGAGATAACCTTTTTTATGAAGGTGAATTTTACCATGGAAATAGCGGGTGCAGGTCTTTTTTTCCGACAGCATATTGATCCGAAACCTCAATCCTAACCTAACCCTAACCGCAAGCACGGGAGCAGCGCATGTCGGACCATCGCCTTTTTCGGTCCCCCCGCTGCGGAGCGGACCGTTGCCCCGTCGGCTAGAATGCTGTCGGAAAATAGTCCGCCTCCCGGAAATAGCAGTATAGCAAACTATACACGCTCAAGCTTTGCTTTTACAAAATGTATTATCGTTGCATGTGGAAAGAAATACGTTGCATGGGTTACAGCCTTTCAGAATGAAACTTGAAACATAAAAAAGTCGTTTTTGTTTGGCTTTGTGGAAATAATCAACGCTGATATGACTGATCCTCCCGGCAGCTTTCTCCTCTCGTTCTATACGCGCCACATGGCAGCAGATTCTGACGGGGAGCGCTATCTTTTGAAACAGTTCCTCCCTGCTGTCTCTTTCATCCTTACCAATGGAGACCGTTGTCATTAACTGTTCCTCTACCTCTACCTGTGAAAAGTAATGTAATAATGAGATGAGATATACTTTATTGTCCCCGAGGGGAAATTTGTCTTGGGCAAAAGTGCATTAGTACATACATCAACGCTTTTTAAAACAGACAGACAATACACACAAGACAATACACAGTAGCAGCAAAGTACAAGTCACAAGAGTATCACAAAGAAGTGCAAATTGCAATAAGAGAAGGTATAATATATTTTTAAAAAAGTGCTAGAGTATTCACAGTTTATAGTATCACAATCACAAAAGTGCAATAAATAACTGATGAAGGTTGAATGAATGTTGAATTGCGGTGCTGCCTGGTAGAGAATGATGTTGAATGATGAAGGTTTCATATATCGTCGCTGCAGGCTTTGTATGATGTCCGAAATTACTTTTCAGGAAACAGGAAAAAAAAAGAACCTGTGTTCCAATGGATCCAGTGCAGTTGTTATTTAGCCTCGAGCCCTTGATAATAACTTGATGTACAACCCACAGGCACTTACACCACCTTCACGCTTTTTAGGAAATAATGAAAATGGCTGACATTGTGAACTTTGTAGACACTCTTTTCATGCTGCTTTCTCATGACACCGCTGCTGTACGTGAAAACAGGACATTACCCAGTGGACAAAAGTGGTGCTGGGTGATTTTAGGCTATTCCACTATGAAGGGAATCCGGTTTTGGCGTCCATCTTGAATGCTAAAAATATTAGCGTGAATGCTACCGAGCTAAAATGAGGTCCATACTTGCTCTGTACCCAGCGTAATTAAGTATGTGTTAAAACTGGGAAAGCATCTGTGTCATTTTAGATTTTAGTGTTGGCTATACGCAGAAATAGCAGATATACAAGCTCACCGCACATCACTTCGTGCCGCCACTGCGAGCTTGTACATCTGCTATTTTTGGAACAAAATCTTGTGTGAGAAACTACTGATATAGAATGCATTTGCAGAATCGTTCTGCAGGTCTACAGTACATGGGCTCATTTACAGAAACAAAACCCTACGTTGTTTTTTTATGTATGTCTAACCACGGTAATGGTGAGTCAGGACAGGAGGCCATGGTCACATGACCTATCTCTCTGCTGCACAGCGGTAGAGCGAGCGGGGAGACTGCAGACCTCAGGCGGATATATGATGTCTCGTGTTATCAGAAAATAGCTTCTGATAATGTCAACGCAGCGTTCAGCCCAGGCCATGTGGTCGCTCAATATCGAGTTCATTTCACATTCGCAATGGCTTGTTTGGAAAGTTTTTAAAGTAGCGCAGGGGCAGAAATATATTTCCATAAACATCTATATGCTGTATGTCTGTGTGGCATCATCGACTCGACATCGATGCGGTGTCATTTACTTTCATCACTGTCGTTGGCGACTCGATAACAATGACTTTAGTGTCCCCCTTGGGGACGTTCATCTTCACTGTCTGTTCACCAGAAAAACACATAACCATATTATAGCACAGAACAAACACAACACCAAGACAATACAATGAAGTCCCCAGTGTACACAAACACAGTACCATCAGCGAGGCTGCTTGTTTAACCCATTCTGACCTGAGATCAGATTCTAAAAATGTCTTCTACATCCCGACAGTTTTCATTCTGACCTGAGATCAGATTAAACAAATTTCTTCTATGTCAGTCGCTCTTCGATTTTTCAAAAATAGCAGACCTACAAGCTCGTAGCGCGCCACCAAGTGGTGCGCTATGAGCTTGTAGATCTGCTATTTTTCAATAGCTAAAGTATAACATAATGCTAACACCAAAACGAGTTCCCGATCAAAATGGGTTAATGATGCAATGACTGAGGCGACAACATTTCTACTATGACAAAAAACTTTTCTTCTTTTTCAAAGTTGTGTATCTTATTCTTCGTCCAGATGGCATACTATGGGGCGACTGTGGCTCAGGAGGTAGAGCACTGTCGTCCAATGATCCATGGAGTCGGCGGTTCGAATCCCGGCTCCTCCTCCACCGAAGTGTCCTTGGGCAAGACACTGAACCCCAAAAATTGCTCCCGATGTGCTGGTTGGTTGGTGCCTTGCATGCATGGCTTCCGCCGCAATCGGTGTATGAATGTGTGTGTGAATGGGTGAATGTAATGCACAATCTATATGTAAAGCGCCTTGGGATAAAGGCGCTATATAAATGCACCATTTACAATTTTACCATACGGTATAAAATGATGATGTGTGAAGGGATGATCAGTGCCAGTTGCCCATTGTGAGCGCTATACTCTACGTGTGTGTGATATGGCCTTATTGTTCATATCAGAAGGTCGATTCGAGTTGATTAATGTAGATTAAGTTATAGAAGTCTCTCACTTCCAATGTCGCCGTGCGCTACAGTTTATGCCAGGGCCAGGCTTTCACGGAGGCCATTAAAGGCCATGGCCTCTCTGTTTGGTGGCTTTCTGCCTCCCCCCAAAACAATGATTATGGCCCGAGGCCAGAGTGACCTTCATGTTCTCTGCCGGTGTCTTCTGTAGAGCTTGTGAATTATTATCCCCCGCCTGACTTGTGCCTCTTCGACTCAGACTCAAGACTATTATAGTGCAGAGCTGAGGCACGTATGAACATTTGACTCGGAAGCTTGTGTACAACTGAAATAATTAGTATTGGATTAGTATTATTTACATTTGTTAATGTCAATACATGATTGTTGTCTTACGGTTTATTTATGTATTTCACATGGGAGTTATACTATATATATATTGACTTTTATGTGTGTATTTTTTGTTTTATTTGACACCCTTCCCGTTCAGTTCATGGGAGACTCACTCAATCCACCTTGTTTTCAAGTCACGTGGAAGAAATGCTGAGCATTCATAGGATTATGCATGACTTATTCGATTGGACATAACTTATGTAAGACATCCTATATAAACCTTAACTGCCCACAAAAGGGATCCAGAATTACAGACCTTTTTAGTACAGAATCTCCTTTGTATAACTTCAGGGTGAGTTGTGATGGAGGGTTGAAGCTCATGAATGAATAACCATTACGCTGCGGTGCTTATTCCAGGCCTGGACAGAATGGGGTTGGGGTCGGCCCAGGTTCACAGTCTTGAGCCACAAATCCTGTGACATTTATAGGGCTGCTATTGGAGATGTGTGTGGGATACATGTATGCCCTCTCAGCACATTTTAAATGAATCTCCGCTTTCGATACGCATTAGTGTTTGAACAGGCTAAGGATGCGTGTATGTACACACAGACAGCTTGATGTGATTCCTCTCAAGCTGTGAATTATTGAAGATGTGTATACATGTCTTGTTCTACCCCAGATTTGAACCCTGGTATATACTGCTGGGTTTTTAACCACTGGGTCAATAGAGCTCTTGCCTGCTTGCTTGCTCTGGGGATGAATTGCATTTTTTACCAGACACAAGGGGCTATAACTTATTTGCCATTTTTTACTATTTAAAAAAACCTTTAAAAATAGTTCAAATAGCTGATCTGCAAGCTCACAATGTCTCGATGTGGATCGGCTAGTTGAACTATTTTAAAATGTTTTTTAAAATAGTAAAAAAATGGCAAATAAGTTTAGGGATAACTAAGGGATAAGGTTGGCACAAGATGGAGCCCAAGACCTAAACGTTTCGATAGAAGAACAGGAAGTTATTTTGTGCTTGGACAAAATATAAATGTATTCAATAAAGGGAGATTAGAGCCTTAATCTTGGCAATCAAACTGGTCTCTAGATCTCTTGTAGTCCCATATGAATAAATTAAGTATACTGTTTTTTGTTGAAGCATGCAGTCGAGAGGGAATTCACTGTGAAGAACAAAACGGAGAGATGAATTAAACACACCGTGATAATTAATTTAAATATAAATATGATATAATAAAGTACAAGAGACAGACAGCATGGGAGTAGTCAAATAAAAGAACACAAGGACACAGGAGTGTCAGAATACATTATGAGGATACGCACGCACACACACACACAGTTTGTCATCAGTTGTGAACCTGTCTCCTTCAGACTGTCTAAACCGGTGCTTATCATCTCAAATGTTTTCATGTGACACATTTCTATGTATTCGTCTGGGGACAAACAATGAAGTTGTTTTGTCTGCACACACTTTTCAAACCGAGCACCTGCTGACTATGCTGATTTCTGTCTCCCAACTGTCGTCTGCCTGCCTGCCCTGCTTCCACGCTGTCTCTCTGTGTGTGTGTGTGTGTGTGTGTGTGTGTGTGCGCTCTTTTCATTACACGTGTAAGAGCATAGTGCTACGGTCAGTGTTGTGTCAGCCAGGAGAGATTGGC
The DNA here is from genome assembly GCF_963924005.1 of Protomyctophum bolini. Taxonomy (NCBI): domain Eukaryota; kingdom Metazoa; phylum Chordata; class Actinopteri; order Myctophiformes; family Myctophidae; genus Protomyctophum; species Protomyctophum bolini. The sequence goes on along the minus strand of NC_137862.1, from coordinate 47,678,393 downwards.
TGCTTGTATTCTGTATTCCTGCAGTGTGTGTCTTTCATCATAAGTGCCTGACCCACAAGTCCCAGCAGGACACACACACACACACACACACACACACACACACACACACACACACACACAGTGGAGATTTTGTACGTGTGCACTGCATGCACGTCACTTGACATGTGTGCGTGGTGTGTGCGTTTCAAAGTGTGTGTGTGTGTGTGATTTTGAAGTGCCACTGTGTACAGTTGTGCCCTACAGACAGAACAGTGTGTGCTCAGATATTACACACCGTTACACGAGGGTGACCAGGCCGTCCGTCCACTGCAGTCACACGTCCTCGTTCCAATATATATATCGAGCAGAAACCTTGTATCTCCATGTTTTTTTTCATACTTTTTGTGTTTTTCTTCGTAAATTAAAGCCCTACTTCAAACACTATAGACATTTTTTAAGGGGAATCGAATATAGGCTGCTAGCCTGCAGGAAGGAGATGTAGCATTCCAGAATACATTAAGGACAGACTATAGAAGTCCTTAGTTTGTCCATCGGTAGATTTTGAGGCTTAGTTTAGAAACAGGCCCATAGGCTGAGCGGTGGACATTGCTCTTGTCTTCATGTTTTTTATGCAGTAAAGTGTAAATGTAATTTTGCTTTGTTTTCAGTCAAATGTGTGTAGCCTATTATGTGTTGCAGACACTACATGGCTGCTGAGTCTCAAGACACATTTAAGTGAGAGATGATAATGAAGTAATATCATATCGTATTGTAGTTAATCCCACGGGGCAAAAGTTCAGTTTTCAGCTTCATCCAGCTGATGGCTGCTCAGATGACCATGAGGAGCGCTCGGCGCACTTCCAGGCAAACCTTCTGCTTATACCGTAGACAGCCTCTCTTAACCACTGAGCCAGGGACACTGGAATAGGCACTTCATCTCTGGCTGGTTAAAGGCGCAGTGCAGGCTAAAAGCCTCACTATCACTAGCACTAATGATCATGATAAAATAGCAAAAAAAGAAAAACCTAATCTACTCCGTCTGTGTCTCATGGGAGGGCTGTGGGCAGTTCAGAAACTAGTCCTCCATCAGTGACATCATCGATGGGGAATCTAAGCTAATAGAAATGGCAGGCTTTCTATTCCTGAATTGTTGCAATACGAAAACGGAAGCCATCGCTCTCACGATAATAAAAACTAATATTTTGTGTTTAAAAAATAATCTGCCTAACGATGATGTCACTGGTGGACGGGTTTCTGAACTGCCCACAGCCCTCTTATGAGACACAGACTGAGTAGGGAAAAAAGTGCTATTTTTAAAATATATTTCAAGATAAAATAGTAATTTATCATGAACATTAGTGAGGACCAATTATATGAAGATAAGTTGAAAAGTGGTGAAGTGGTCCTTTAACCTGAAGGCCGCATTAGGACAATGGAAAAGGCCAGTTGATAGAATCGCCATTGCGGTGACGCTGTATTCTGACGAATCAAACACAGGTTGCTAAATGAATGACAGATGTCTCACCATCTCACTGTCACACAGCCATGAAGACTGAACAGTGACCAATGGCAGACCAATGGCAGAGTCATATTTATGGTAGCCTGGGGTCCACCTATGGTTTCTATGGCATAGGCAGCGCCCGGCCGGATCCGCCGGGAGAATCTAGACACAGCTGCGCGACATGAGACTGATTAATTAGAGCGACAGAGAGAGAGAGGAGTGTGTGTGTGTACATGTGTGCGTGTGTGCGTCAATTTAACAAAGATACAGACAATCCGAAATCAGCAGAGAGTGATCGACGTTTGCGCTACTCTATGCCGAATTGAAGTGGACTCGGACCCAGACTTTTTTTTCTCCTCCCTGGAAATAAAAACGTCTGGGTTTCCGAGGCTATATTTATGGTGATAAATGAGGAGGGGTTTTCCATTTGCCCGTTGGAGTTATTGTGGCTATATTGGCACGGCTCTGGTAATGCCGAAGGTACGACTCTTGGCCAATCACAATGCGCGGCTGGAATTAGCTGTTACATAATGCAAGATCTGTGCAACGCGAGTGTTAGCTGGAGGCATATTAGTTGACGACTTACAGTAGCAGTGGCTGAAGACAAATGAAAGTTTAATGGGTGAATAAAGTACCGTGTCTGCATACAGTGTGTGGCTGTATTTGCAGTATGGGTACAAATGAAAGCACAAGTCAATACGAAAACTGTCACTGTGGACGACACCCTGATAAAGCATTACATTACATCTCACATCTGCACATTTGGGTTAACCCATTCAGAACGGGAACCCCTTTTGGTGTTTTAAGAATTATGTTATACTTTAGCTATTGAAGAATAGAAGAGTAAAAGAGAGAGACGAGGGAAAGACAGGGTGAAAAGAGCGTGTTGACTCAGCCTCAGATGGCATTATGCTCCTTGTGACACTGATAGAACAAAGTCTGCACCCTCGAGTGAAGTATGCATTATTGAAGTGAACCAGAGTGAGCGACGAGAGGCTGCCAATGTTTATAGAAGTTTTCAACGGAGCCAATTTTCTAATTTTAGGAATGACATTATAGGTCCCGTAACCAGGATGTGTTTGAGGGAGGTCGATGGTTTTTCCCAGTATACG
>NC_137862.1:47415801-47665801 GCF_963924005.1 Protomyctophum bolini | reverse complement strand
AGCCCAGAGAGTAACAAAAAGGCAAAAGCAGGCTAAAGGTCAAATACAGAGTAGGCCAAAACTTTAGTCTTAGACTAGCAGAGGAGGCGAGGTCGTGTTTGTGAATGCCAGTGTTTTAAAATAAATGAAACACCGTGGAGCTGCGCTGTGTGCAGACTTCTCTCTTTTACATTGTAACTCTACCTGTTGTTCAACACCATGCAGCGAGGGACTGGATGTGTGCACCTGTTTTTAAACGAGGTCCAGGGAAGCCACGGCAACAACAGGGCATGGAAATCAAACGGGTTCAGAGAGAGTACAACTCGATAAGGATCTGACAGGAAACGGAGAACAGGGCCGAGCTTACAGTATAGAGACAACTACATTATTATACTAGAGAGAATTAGGAAGAGGTACAGTAGGTGGAATGGGAGCCGATGGAACAGACAGGTAAATGAAAAGGCACACCTCAGATGGAAATGGATTGCACATCGTTGCTGTCGGGCAGAAACCTTGTATCTCCATATTTACACGGGTCCAATACATGCACGCACGCCACACCACACACGCACGCACGCACACATGCACGCACACACACATGATAAATGTGTGTGGACTATAGTCTCTGTCGTGTGGAAACCTCATTATTATTCCTTTCCATCTACGCACCATTAGACATTATATATAGTGTTACTAACGTCGTCCTAACCCCAGCCATTTCCCCCCTGCTGCTATGGCAGTACTAATGAGTACCTTTAAAGCCTTTTTTTTCTCACTGACAACTTCAACTGCTTTTTTGAAGCTGTGCGAGATGCTCCCATGCAGCGCTGTGGGGCACCAGCTGAGATCTGTTCTTACACACTAGCTAGGCTTGTTTCCATGCCAGGGAACACTCAATTGACTTTGATGAAGGCCATGGACCCCTGTTACTAATTAATTGATGTCCTAATGAACACGTGTTTTTTTTATTTCACCCATTAGGAGCTGAGGCCGATTTTTTTAATTACTTCTGAATCAGTAGTTCGCAAACTGTTTTTGTATCAAAATTATTCAACATTTCACATTTCAAGATTTTTCAAAAATGTAGCCAACGTATAAAATCCAAAATGACACATTCTTTCCTGGTTTTAAATGGTTTAAAGTAGATTAACAACTTATTTTGTACCACAAATAGCAAAATAGCCAGTCTGCAGTCCTCGTGAGCTTGTAGATCTGCTATAGTGGCAACCTTGTTGTACACTCCGAGTCAGCGTTACAGTCTGAGCTTGTAGATCTGCTATATTGGCAACCTTGTTGTACACTCCGAGTCAGCGTTACATATACAGACCTGAATCAATGGTCCATTTAGTTACTAACTATCAATCAATTTTGCTGGGGACCCCCCTGGAACCCCCTCAAGGACCCCACTTTGAAAAGCACTGCTCTCCCCTCTATAAAAGTGTTGCTTTGTTTTAGCTGACAACAAAGAAAACAGTGGTTAGTGAATTTAGTGAAGTTGTTTACATGGACGGGGGGGGGGGGGGGGTGTCTAAAGATGTTGGCCTCGAGCCCAGTCACACCATTTTGGCTGTCAAGTCTTTGCTCGACAGCTCAGCGCGTTCTGTTATCGCACTCGAGCCGTTTGAGGGTGATCTTTCACAGAGTGCACAGACTGAAAGTTATTACCTGTGGGGCTAACAGGCTAGTAAAACTCCCACTCCTGCCGGTTGGTTGACTTTGAACTCAGTGTTAAGTACATTTGAGCGTTTTATTCAAGGCATTTTCACTGTTTGTTTGTTTGTTGCTGCTGCAGTGCCGCAAACGCCTACACTCTCACAGAGCCTGCACCACAGAGACACTCACAGAGGTCCCCCTCATGCTGTTTTATTATTTTTTTATAAAAATGTTAACTGTTGATTTTGCCATTTTTATCAGGAAGAAAACCCAGACTGGATCCAAATATTCAAATAGTAAAATCGACAGGAAGTTATGTTAACATTTTGGCATTTTAACTCTGGATGTTTTATTAAAGCAAGGGTCAAATCCTCAACCTTTTGCCTGGTTGACTTGGCAGTGTGTAGAACAGCAGGAACAGCATTACTAATTCATCATAGGTTAGTTGTGTCAGAACTCAGAAACGCTCAATCCTTTCGCACTGTTTCACATAATCACACACTGCGTGGGAATCAGACTAACAAAATATTTCAGTCATAAAGATTTTATTTAATCCATGTGTACAATAGCAAGGCTCTATTATAACAAGCTTTTACGCTGTTTGTGCCGCCAACCTTATAGTCCTTATGCCGGTGTTTTGTTCGTCTGACATCCAGGTGTGCTAAATTGTGTGATAGCAGTTTCAGAAGGGCAGCTGAATATGATTTTAGGGGTATAATCTGATTATGCAAAACCATATAATTAATTGTTATCTAAACTCCAAAAGTATTCACTTTCATGCACATTTCTGATGTTTGTACCATGGATGGGCATGACCAACATCATAATAGAACAACAAACATGCTGAATTATACTTCTTGTAGTCATACCGGGAGAATCCACAAAGCCAGACCATTCTGTCTCCTCTGTATCATACTGTGTGTGGTGGTGGTGGTGTTCGTGCAGGTACAGGTATACGCACTCAGGTGTTAGATGTTACCATCGCAGCTGTGTGGCTGCCATTGTTAGCAGCTGCGTCAACTCAGACTGACGGCATGGGGCTCTGGTGACTGGTGGACTGATGTAGACATGCAGTAATTGCCTTGTTGATGTCTGCGCTCTGCTAAAATAAAGTGCTCTGCCATTACCAACTGTTGATAAGCCTCAGGATATAATACTCCTCTCTCTCTCTCTCTCTCTCTCTCTCTCTCTCTGGGCTTTATTGGCGTATTGCAAAAGTGGAACAAAACTATATAATGTACAATTAAATGGGGAAAACGAGGTCATTGGTAAAACAGTGCAGGGATGATGTAGTCCTTCAGGTGGTTTAATTCCATTAGACACATCCTTCTCCTGTCACAACAGCTCACAAATCTTCCTACTGTGCTTTGCCTTTTGGTTTGATCGTGAAACTCAATGACGACCTGGTCGTGTGTGCGTGTCTCTTCTCTCCCACAGTTCGTGCAGACCTCCGACCACGCCCTGTTCTCGTGCTCCGTGGTGGACGTGTTCACGCAGCTCAACCAGAGCTTCGAGATCATCAAGAAGTTGGAGTGTCCCAACCCGCAGGCCCTCGCTCACTTCATGTGCCGCTTCGCCAAGGTCAGTACTCTGCACACCGGGTACGTGAAGAGAATTTTTAAGGCTCATACATACTCCAGTTTTTGGTGATGGCTTATCACTGCGGTGTAGTTTTTAAAGGGTTGGAAGACTGCACCATTACGTCAGTCGCGGTGATGATCAGCTATCACCGCGGACACAGACCCATCTCTCTGTTTTTACTATCAGACAAGTCTTTTCACTCTGGAGCTATCACCCCGTTCACTGATTGGTCTAGAAGTTGGGTGGGCGGTCCCCTTGGATTTATGTAAACTACAGGGAGGCGAGTATGATGGCCTCAACTCTTATCACCGTTTTAGGTGATAAGCTATCACCTAAAATGGAGAAAAAGCCAATTGTGCTGAATGCTGCCTTCGGGTACATGGCATAGAAAAGGTGGCATTTGCATTTACTTCACCATAACTACACGCTGCATTCATGGTCTGGAGAGGGCAGTCTTTTTCAGACGGGTAGAAGGGCAGGGGCTGAAGCCCACCCTTTGATGTCCATACAGTATGTGCACGTAGCCCGCTGCTCACTTCAAGGGAAAGGCTCGCTAAACTGACAAGTTGACAGTCTGAGAGGGTTCAGGTTGCAGATTCAGGGAATAGATATAGAAAGAGAATAAAATCCGCACTCTCAGTGATAGTATGGAGTCTTATTTAATAAGCAGCAGCAGTCAAACCAGACAGTCACGTTTCGGTGCCGCAGGCCTTTGAATCGTCAGTGTCTGCTGACACGGACATAACGTGGCTGTCGTTGGCCAGAAACCTCTTATCTCCATGTTTTAACTTTTCTCTTGTTTTGCCAGGTGCTATCCTGGCTTATACTCCCTATTGGGTCTATAGTAGGGACCAGAGTCAGAGTATATAGACAGAGTTGCGACAGTGAGGCGGCAGAAAACAGCCCATGTACTGTCATGCGAGCCCATAGACTCCAATGCATTCCGTAAACTTCCGGTGTCCGTATTCGCTGATAAAAGTCTATTAAAGGGCCACCATCTAGTGAACAGAGTTTTCGTAAAACTCTGTCTTACTCTATGGCTCTGGTAGGGACCTAGTAGACACTTTTCCATGATTGGCTGCCTTGACTCTAGGCTACCTCTAAGCCAATGGGAGACTTACCCATAAAGCCCATTGTCTGAACGGAATCTGCAGATTCTCAACGGCAGCCATTGTTGTTTACATACTGTACATGGAGGGGCAGAGGCTGAAAGCTCTACTAGGCCACGTAATTATTTACAGACACGGCAATACAATAATTAGGGCATCTTGCTGCACCCAGGTGTGAGTGCCACACGTATAACTCAACGGGCGAGGCTCTCGGATTGAAAGACGTTTTGGACGAAAACTCTGCGTTAGGAAGTAAAGATCCCCATTTTAACGGCTGCCGCAAATCCACCCAAAACATAACTTTTTGTGAGGGAGGATCATTATCGTTTTGAGAAACGAGAAGCTCTGGAATTGGGTTCTTTGTCCACCAACTGGTCAGGACCTCCTCCAAAGTAAAGTACTCTCAGAGACAGCAATGATTCACACTAGAGTCTAGACCAGTTTGATCTCTTTCTTGGGGCTGTCTGGTGGTTATCATTAAGTTTTGACTGCTTGGGGGGGTTCGCAGACTGCCAGCGATCTAATAATAGATTACAGTAAACAGACGGCAATTATAAAGTCTTCATGTCTCTCTCTCTCTCTCTCTCTCTCTCTCTCTCTCTCTCTCTCTCTCTCTCTCTTCTCCCCCACAGACTATCAACAAAGTTCTCCTGCAATACGCTGCAATCATATCCAAGGACTTTCACCTGCATTTAAGCAAGGAGAATGTGGTACGTGCTTTTCTTTCTTCTTTCTGAATCATTTTGACATTTTGACGTTGATTATCTTTGCTCTCAGAAGGTTCCTCTTCCATGACGTTTCCTAAACATTAGATTCAAATCATCTCCGATTTCTTTTTTTCTATCTGAAACATTTTCTAAATATGAATTTCGGCATACTTTTCTCTAAAAAACTAAAATAAAAAATACATTGCATGGATGCACCTGGGACGTATCCTCAGTGATGTATCCTGAGGTCAACGGGGTTTCGGGTCTCCCAACATCATACCCCTCACTCAGGCGACCCAGCCGGGGCGATCAAGTCCCGACTTACGTCCCAGTAGCTACCCTCGATCAGTCCCACTAGGGAAAGACCAGGGCCAGACAATCCGTTCCTCCTGAACTATACTCTGCCGGGACTGGGAGGTACCATTCTGGCGCGTGGAAGGACTAGGCTCTGTGGGTTGACTCCACCAGGTCCACTCCTGCTCTCACCAGGTCAGGCCCCTGTGCGTTGCACCAGACTCCCCCCCAGACTCTGACTATATACTGTTCGTGTTTGGTCAAGCTGACCCCTGACACCCTTTCTCCCCCACGGTAGTGAGCTTCACACCTCCAGACAGCCCATTGTTCAAGTAGTCGATATTTAAAAGATAATATCTCTACCCCGCTGGGGGGAGAAGGTCTACTACCTTGTCTACTACTGTCTGGAGACAGTAGCCAATAGCATCGCAGGATTTTTGACCTGAAGTCAGCTTGTGTGGTACCTGGCCTTACTTTAGATTTTTTAGCATAAATCAGTGCTATTGAACACAATAATAGTAAACCAATAATAGTAAAAAGTGCTTTGGTCAAAACCTCTTAACTCCATTGGACCCTCAAAATGTCTGCTAAAGCAACTAACTCCACCACCTCTCCCCCTCTCGGGGAAGTAATTGACAATATATAAAGTCACGACACCAACTTTGATGAGGCTGTATATTGCTTTGTTTTAAAAAATATATAAGGTTTTCTTTATTTCCTGAAAAATGTATATGTTTCATTTCCTGAAAAATGTATATTTTTCATTTCCTGAAAAATGTATATTTTTCATTTCCTGAAAAATGAACATTTTGGAGTTATGAGGTTTCCTCCCGGCAGCAGAGATATATTGGTTTGCAGTGCACTTCGTGGTGGCCAGAATGGAAAATATGTAAAGCCTTTTGCTGGTGTTGCCATGGTTACCATTATCTGTCAGAGTGGTGGGGTGGGGGTGCGAGTGAGCGACATGGCATGGTCGGGAGCCTTTGATCTGAGTTTAGAACGTAGAGCACTAGTGGTTCTTAATGTTGTCCGAGGACCCCTAGGGGTCCTTGAGGGGCGTTACAGGGGGTCACAAACAAAAATGTGTTCATATAAATCATTTGTATCTGAATCAGTTTAACCACTTTAACCCTTTAAGCGCTCTTAGGCTTGAGAACCATTTAATAAGGGAAAATTAGCAAAATGTTTGGCAAATCTGCAAAATAAATGCTCATAAAGGTGTCTACAATCACATATAAATTTGTTCCAACCCATCTCCCTTGGGAAACTTTGTGACAGCTGCTAAAAGATAGGGTACCATAACCAATATAAGCGGCATAGTAGTTCCGGAGTGGTTCCAATGGATTGTGTGGCCCTGGTCTTTCCCTAGTGGGACTGATCGAGGGTATAGCTACTGGGACGTAAGTCGGGACTTGATCACCCCGGCTGGGTCGCCTGAGTGAGGGGTATGATATTCGCGAGACCCGAAACCTCGATGACCTTGGGATACATCACTGAGGATACGTCCCAGTTGCATCCAGGTGATGTATTTTCGTTCTGAGGCAAATGTAATTATACTTTAAGTAGCATGTGAACTTTCAAACTAAGGGGTTTTCATGATTCGGAATCCATTGCAAGCCTTATTTTTTCACAAAAAACACTCCTTTGCCTAAAATTGACCATAGCCGTCATCACAAATGTGATGAGGTCAGCACATTGGGGCACATTAGGACAAGTGGCTATGGCCGCATTTAGTCCAAGGAGTATTTTCATGCAAAACTAATGCTTGGAATGGATTCAGCATCTAGTTTGACATGTCTCATGCTACTTAAAGCATAATGAAAATGTGGCTATGCAATACCTGCTGTACCCGTGTCAGAGTACCCGTTTAACCCATCTATCCGTGTCCCTTTTATGCCCATATATGGAGATTTCTGTAACGGTCTCTCTGTGTCCCTTTATTCCTGTATATATGGAGTTCTGTGTCAGGCTGTGGCATGCCCACATATGTGTTGTGATGTCAGAACAGGCCAGCTCCATATATTATGGAGATTCATTACATGGCTTGGTTGAATGCTTGATTCTGATTGGTCAATCGCTTAATTCAGCGGTGAGTTATCTCATCGTAATGACCGCTCTGCTGTATAACAGACCTCTGCCTAATCAAACCCTCTGAGCACCAGCTGTGCGGCTGCGCCCAGCTTGATTTACTGCTGTTTCTAACATGACAGCCATGTAAACACACACACACACTAGTGGCACACAATGTCATTTACAGCTAAACATTGCTCTCAAAAATGTTTTTGAAAACATTTGAGCGAGAAATAGACGAAGCAGGACCCGAAAATGGATTCTATTTTGATCAACTCACTTCCTTGTTTTCCGACAGTGCTGCAGCCCTGCAGCTGGCCAGACGCAACCAGCGCAAACTTATGGAATACTTTTTTTTGTTTGTGTTTTGGGTCAATGTATTAATTTATGTTAGGTAGACATGTAATAAGCTGGATCATATCTGGCTAGGTGGTCATTGTCTGGATATAATTCACCTTCAGGGAGGTTAAACTCCCTGTCTGTGAATTATCTCTCGACAATGACCACCTAGCCAGATATTATCCCTTAAATGATAATAGGGGTGATCAGGTCCAGGGCTAGGGCAGAGGCTTTTGTGCTATCTAAAATGATGTCCGACTTTCTGAAGTCATGACAAATAGTCGGGGGTGGATTTGCATCAAGCGTAACAGGGGGGACATGCAGTGTAGTCAGGGACACAATTGATTTCAAGCGTTAAAAATACATTTATCACAATTAATAACAGCATTAGAACTATAATTAGAATTTTCTAAATTTAGATTTTATTTGAATTTGTTTAGTTATATTTGTAACTGAAGCTGAATGAACATGATCTGGGACATGGCATTTTATCATACCTGGCTCTACTCAAATCAAATGGATACTTGGGCAGACATTGGGGAGGCCCTGGGGGAACACTGGGGAGACAGAGTTGGGACAGAGCACAAAAAAAGCAGCGGAAGAGAGGATTTGTGTTAAAATACTCCAATATTCAAAAATAGCAAGATGTACAAGCGCAGTGAGCTTGTATTATGTGCTACTTTTGAACAGGCACATTTTTTGCTATAGGGACCCCCTGAAATCACCCCACAAGGACCCCTGGGGGTCCCCGGACCCCCACAATGGTTCCCCGGTGGGTACCCAGGGCCGGATGTTGAGAAAAAAGAACCACCGGTTTTTTTCTTAGAGCTGGACTCTGGTAGCTGTCCTCTCTAATGCTCCGCACAAACTGTCTCTATTAAGTGGGAGGCAGTTATTCATGTGCTGGCCCTTAAGCTATTGTGGGGAAAGTCATTGGTAGTTTGCGGGGAGCGCCTGTCTATTGTTTAATGTGACAGATGACACAGCACAGGGACTTCTGCTGACCTAATTATCCACACTGGCCCTTTGAAGTTATAAAGTGTATATCGGTCTAATAGACAGCCCTTCATTTTTACCCTCCTGGCGCCCGAGACACATGTTTCTGTGCAGTGTTGACGGGGCCTGTCAGAGACGGCAGAGACTCATAAAGATGTCTGGAAAAGGCAAAGTGGTCAAATAAAAGAAGGCAGAGACAAACATGGTAATATATGGTATGCTAAAAGGGTCTTGCTGGTAGATATTGTATAATGAAGGAGACGGGACACCGTGGAGTTAAGTAATTCCAACAAGTTTACGAGTAACAATACAACCGATGCATCATGGGTACAGCAGTCTTTGCAATGCTGCAACAGATATGCTCATTACGTCATGGCTGATTGGTTTGTCCAAATCTATTGGCTAGTTTTCCCACAATGAAAGGTCAGCCAGCACCTCCCAAGACCTGAACGTGCGAGTTCTCACTTCTGGATTCAGGCAGAACTCTGGGTTAGTTAGTAGTGCCACCGGCTCCCGAGCAGGGCCCCAAATTATAAAGTTCTGTTAAGTTCTCAGAACTTAACATCCGTTAAGAGATACAAGGAGCATCACTAATGAAGTTATAACTGTTCCCACGAGTGCAATTTAACCCTAGACAGCTTGAGAATAGCTATAGCGACTTGCAGATCCAACGATGAATACTTCATTTTGCCATACATGCCAGAGTAGGCTACTGATAAGTAAATGTAGTGAGATTAATTAGATTAGATTCTCATTAAAGGGCCACTTCACCCCTTTTGCAACCAGATCTTATTTTAGTAATGTTTGAGAGAAAATTTAAAACTTTCCTGGGGTTTTTTATGTGGGTATTTTGTGTTTTTAGACATTTTAGTATTTCAAAGTGTCCATGATGTCATGAACACTGGGCTCACTTACTTTCTGGACTACATCTTGTCTCAGTAAGACAGCCCTCCCCCTATCCACAAGGAGGAGCAGTGCACCAAAGCATTATGGGAATTGTAGTCAAGGATGGAAGTGAGCCCAGTGTCCATGACATCATGGACACAGTAAAATATCTAAATTCACATATTACCCACATCAAAACCCCAGGAAAGTGATTGTCTCCCAAACGTCATTAAAATAAGATCTGGCTGCAAAAGGGGTGATTTTTTAGATTAGCGTTCTGCCGTCGTATGATGTATTGTAATATATTTATAGAGGTAGCATCTCGACATAATCTTCTAGTCCTTAATCTGCTGGCTGGATACCAGGTATAAGTGCGTTACAGGGCCGGATTAACACCTCTCCGGGCCCCTGGGCACTGAAGGTTCATCATTTTAAATTATTCATATTATTAAATTCCTTACAGCCATCACATTCTTCAGGGGAATGTTGTCGTGGTACAGAATGAGTATAATGTCGGCCCTAACGGCTCAAATAAAATGATTGATATTACCAATATAAAGTTCTAGCTGAGAAACAATCTCGGATGTCATCTCTGTTGGGTGGAAACCTCATATGTCCAAAACTGTTGGACATATATTATAAGCGGCGTGTTTCAAGCTCGTAGATCTGCTATGTTTTGTGTGGCGCTGTAGTACGATCAAGTAGGACATTCATTTAAAAAAATCACACCCTCCTACATCATACATCATTTCGTTCCGACCAATCACAATTTGCGTCCACACTTTTCGTCTTCAGTGTTTATGTTTACACAATGTTTGTGTTTACACAATGTTTGTGTTTACACAATGTTTGTGTTTTACACGATGTTTAAACACTCAAAACTGGCCATTCATTGTCAATGGCATTCAATGTCTGTGTTTGGACAAATACTCAAAGCTGTCCATCCATTGTCAATGGCATTCAATGTCTGTGTTTGGACAATGTCTGTGTTTACACAAACCCTCAAAGCTGGACATAGGAGGGCCTCACAAAAAGTAAATATGGAGATAAGAGGTTTCTGCCTGACAGCAATGATAACTCATTCAGGGCTAGCATTGTATCCTTTTGCGATCTTATTATGCAAACTGGTTGGCGGCGATGATCGTCATCACCTATTGTCGTCGTCAACAACTGGTTTCACGTAGGTTTTGGCGGCGGGGGGTTTACAATGAAGACATGAAAAATGAAGGGACCTTTCCATATGAGATTAGATATGGATTGGGTACACTTGACATTCAACTCAGACACTATAGTAATACACACTATAGTAATAGCATGAATCCCAGTACAATATTCATCGTGAAGGTTTTGATTTGCTGCAGGGGGGGGATGTCGAGGAAATCTGTTAGGAAAATCCATGACCCCCCCCTGCCCCCCTCCTGTTTGTTCTCGTTGGGGATAATGCTTCATCCCTGCCTGCTATAGTGATCAGACTGAATTAAAAACATGCATTTCCTCATCTCATAATGTTTGATTTAACTATTTAACAGTGTAATAAAATAAATGACGTGAGTGTTTCCATCACATTTTGAATGGAGGCCTTAGCTTGCAACGGGGTATTTATTTTTTATTTTTTTGAACCACTCCAAGGAACAGCAATGTCTGTGTTAACCTATGTGACTATGTATGTTTGTTTGTGACTACAGTATGAGACTTTAATGCGTACCAGTAGGGGCGCTGTTGTGCCAGAGAGAGAGAGAGAGAGAGAGAGATAGTGCTGCACTGTTGCCTGCTGAGAGAGAGAGAGAGAGAGAGAGAGAGGAGGGGGGAGAGAGGGGAGTTGCACCACTCAGTTCACACAGGTTTTATATATAAATCTTATGTGGGTCCTAGCTTCCTTGGCGCAAAACATTTGCAGATGGGGGTCCGTGACCAAATTCATATCAATGTGGGGGTCCTGACTCCTGACACGAAAACCATTTAGAACCAGTGCCTTACCTTCCCTTTAACCCATTTTGGTGTTAGCATTATGTTATGCTTTAGCTATTGAAAAATAGCAGATCTACAAGCTCATAGCGCACCACCGAGTGGTGCACTACGAGCTTGTAGGTCTGCTATTTTTTGAAAGATCGAAGAACGACTGACATAGAAACATAGCTTTTTCAGGAAACTGTCAGGATGTAGAAGACATTTTCTCAGGTCAGAATGGGTTAATTAAAACAAATCGGAGTACTTGTGGAGTACTTATAGTGTGTGTGTGTGTGTGTGTGTGTGTGTGTGCGTGTGCGTGTGCGTGCACGTATCTCACCTGCAGCCCTGCATCCTGCTCAACAACATCCAACAGCTACGCGTCCAGCTGGAGAAGATGTTTGAGTCCATGGGAGGCAAACAGGTCTGTTTACCTTTCTGTTGTCTATCATGATGTACGCGTATATTAGGCACGCAACCGTTTATACAAACCAATCAAATTGATTTAAAATTATTTCATACGTATTTGTCTATACGTACAATTAGTTGATATATCGTCTTTGTCCAAAACTGTTACTTTTCATGATTCAAATAACGAAAATAAACAGCAAAAGTATCAGATGGACAAGCCTTTGAGCCTGTACGGCACCAGATGACTAGAAGGATTACCCCCTTTGTCCTAAGAAGTCACCGTATAGGCCGCCTGCGGATAAGTAAAACTTATTTTAGTTTGGCCTCCTTACAGACAATGCAGCGGCATAGATAGCATTCAAAAGTATGATTCATTTGTGGAGATAAGATATCATCTTCATATTCAAACTTTTCATGGGTTTTTTAATTTTTTTTAAATAAATGAACGCCCTACTTGATCACACTACAACACGGTGCCAAACGTTTGAATTTAAATCCTGAAAAGTAACAGTTTTTTGGACATAATGAGGTTGATGAGACGATATGGTGTGAATGTAGTGGTTGTGATTGGACTCCAGCCATGCCCATGACATTATTATGTACGGTATGATGAGATGCCATGAAAGCAATCCATTTTCTCCAGGTCTGTGAGTCAGCCATCTATTAAAGGACATATCCTGCTCTCCAAGCACGACACCTTATTACTAATATCCTTTCTACTACTACCTTCTCTAAATCATTAACCCAACACACACACACACACACACACACACACACACACACACACACACACACATCCTGTGTGCAGTATCCCTACGATGTGTTTCCCTCCTTTTTAACCATGTCTGTCTGTCTGTCTGTCTGTCTGTCTGTCTGTCTGTCTGTCTGTCTGTCTGTCTGTCTGTCTGTCTGTCTGTCTGTCTGTCTGTCTGTCTGTCCGTCTAACCTCCCAAGGAGAAGCAGGCTCCTCTAACAGCTCACCGTGCATGTCTTCTTCTTCTTCTCCTGTATGAAAATCTAAAGCTTGTCGTTTTTTACACTGTGTTTTTTGTCTCCTGTCGTTTTGTTTTTGTGTGTGTGCGTGTGTGTGTGTTCCTTCCCTTTTCATTTCTGTATTAATTCTGCCCTCCCCCTCCCCATTCTCCTTGTGTTGATCTCTCTCCGTGTGGTCTCCAGGAGGAGGGTGTTGTCACCTTCTGTAAGGTGTGTAGCCATAACAATAGGACTGTTTAAAACACATCTCTCCTCTCTCTGCTCCCCGCCATTTACCCTCCCCCCACGACACTAAAAGCACGCCATGCCCCCCCCCCCCTGGCCTGTACCCTCGCCCACCCGGCTGCCACGCCCCCTCACCCCCCCTCCCAACGCTTCTCCCTCCCCCCTTCAGCAGCATGTCCTCGCAGAGCATACAGAGTCAGAATGATACGGCTCATACTGGACAGAACGCTGTGGACACAAGGCTGTGAGAACATCATATTATCACACCACCCAATGCTTCAGGTGTACCGTATTAGTGTAGTCTGTTCACTCAATTCAATTCAATTTAATTCAAAGGGCTTTATTGGCATGAGAAAACATACGTTTACATTGCCAAAGCAGAAAGAACAATACAACAATACAGTAATACAATCAAAACAAAAATTTTGTACATTTGAAGGTCAGAATCTTCAAAAGATCAATTTCTATGTACCAAGGTCACTCGATGCAGGTAGGCTATAGTGCAGGAATATACACAATGATTAGTCTTTAGGGTGGTTGTGTTCCATTTGATATCATTCTCCTATCACAGCAACTCGCACATCTTGCTGCTGTGTTTGCACATTGTTGTACTTCGCCCAGCAGATATGGGAGTTTTTTGTCATTGGTCATGTTTTCAAAATCTCCTTGTGTGGTTGTAATCTGTGGGAAGTATGTGTCTCTGATGTCTTGGTACAATGGACAGATGGTTAGGAGGTGTAGCTCAGTTTCCACTTCATTTTGTGTGCAGTGGGTGCATAGTCTGTCTTCTCTCGGGATACAGGTCTGCCTATGGCGGCCTTTCTCGATCGCGAGACTGTGCTCGCTGAGTCTGTACCTAGTTAAGATTTTGACTTAGACTTTGTTTTGGGTCGGTCACGGTGCTCAGGTATTCTGCCACTGTGTATTCTCTGTTTAGGGCCAGATAGCATTCTAGTTTACTCTGCTTTTGTGTTGCTTCTTTCCAATGTGTCAGATAGTTTTCCTTTTGCTGTTTTATAATTTGGTTTAGTCCAATTTGTTTTCGATCTCTGTTTGTGTTTGTGCCCGGAGTTCCAGTGCCAACTGGCTGAGGGGGCATCAGAGTTTCGCTGTGTGTGAGTGCCTTGTTATGGAGTGCATCACTCATTGTTATGGTCTTCACCCCCCACTACCTCTGTCTTTAATGTGCTGCTAGGGCTGGGATCAGCTAGTCTTCTTTACAAAATGAGCAGCTACACTTTAGAAACGAGCCTGACAAAACTACCAATAATTTTCAAGCCAGAGGCGTCATCATTAGTTTGGTTTGACCGTTTAATTTTGTTTTGTATTGTAGTCCTAAAAGCCAGTGACACAAGGTCAATCCTTTCTTTCTTTCTTTCAACCTGGAGCCCTGAAGCAGAGGCTCGGCCCCCCAGTCCACCGGTTGGCTGTCTGCCCCCATTGACCAAGCTTTAGACCACTAAATGACAAAAGAAAGGACATTTAAGATGACTGAATGCTTCAGGCAGGACATTTCAGATGACTAAATGCTCCAGACAGGACATTTCAGATGACTGAATGCTTCAGACAGGACATTGCATAACTAAATGCTTCAGACGGGACATTTCAGAGCGTGTTTGACTTTGATGAGCTTCCCAAGTGCTGCCTTCCAGAAGGATCTTTGGTTTGGCCCTCTGCTATCTGAGAGGTGGTTCTGCCAGTGTAGCAGACCAGTCCTAACTGTCCTACCCTGGCCACAACTGCACATGCATGCTCTCTATCTAATTGTTTTCCTAGATGGAGACAATTACAATTTAGGCATTTAGCACTGCAGACACTACAAACATAAATAGGACAACTATGCAACTATGCCCGCCAAAGATCCAATATGAACAAAGAAATTGGCTGACATTGGGTTTAAAAGTGTTTCAAACTGGTCAGCCAAATGAGATATTGGCAAATAAGTGATATTACACACATTTAAATGTGTTCTTGAGGTAATTGTTTTATCCCTCTAATTTCACCCGTGGGATACACAAATAAGTGGATGTGTCCACAAATGTAGTTACTGAATTGTGGCTTTGTAGGGCCGTACAAATGTGCCATGAAGTCTGCACAAAGGATTCATAGAATCATATCGTGAGGTGTATTCAATTCAAAGTGTAGGTCTGTACCGCTCAGTGTCATTTCCTATCGGCAGTTTAATAACTCCCAGAGAGCCGAATATAATTAGCCACATCGGTTTATCATGGCGTTTCATGGCAACAATAGATTAGCAATAATCTCTCTCAGAGCTTCTCTCTCATTTATACAGCTGCCATTAACCCATTCTGACCTGAGATCAGATTCATACGAGGTTTCCCACTGGACACACACTGGTCTGACTAACCCATTCTGACCTGAGATCAGATTCTAAAAATGTCAGTCGTTCTTCGATTTTTCAAAAATAGCAGACCTACAAGCTCGTAGCGTGCCACCTGGTGGCACGCTATGAGCTTGTAGATTTGCTATTTTTCAATAGATAAAGCATAACATGATGCTAACACCAAAATGGGTTCCCGTTCAGAATGGGTTAACAGGCCAAAGGGCATCAGCAGAAAGACATCATTGGCCGTTGCTTTTGGCTGCTGGCCCGTTTCATAATTTGCTTTTCTCTCATTTTGTAGAGATGACTCACGGTTAAATGTTTATTTACTGCACACTCTGTCATTTAGAACACATTATTATTTCACAGTATAACAACCTGTCTGGCGGCGAGGGGCTATATTGTTGAAACAGGCGGAGGGGAAGCCAGGCTGGCCTAACCCATTTTTTGCGGGAACCCCTTTTGGTGTTCTAAACACATCATGAAAATGTGCCTTAAATCTTTGAATATTAGTTTTTTCGGTGTTTCAGTTTTTTAACTCAAATCTTTGCTTCTGGAGGGTCCCTGACAACATATTTTCAGACGGGGGTCGGTGGCAGTACATATATAATTTGTGGGGTCCTTGACATGAAACATTGAGAACCACTGAACCACTGAACATGAGGTTTTTCAGAAGAAATACATTTTTAAAAATGCATTTTTAAAATGTCTACGTCAGGCCTAAATGGCCTAATGTTGATAGGCTATCAGCCAGGGAGGACTGTGGACAGTACAGGCCACTGTTGCAGGTCTATGCATACAAGCCCAAAAAAAGCGACTTGTCCACGGTTATTTGAAAAAAGCTTATCTACAAGCTCACAACACAACTATACCAATATTTACAAGCCCAAAGTCGCTTATAATAAGTAGACATGGCAACGCTGGTACTGGCCCCTGCATGCTTGTCAGAAGTGGTGGAAAGTAAACTAAGTATACTTTTACTAAAGTACTGTACATACTGTAAGTACAATTTTGAGATACTTTTACTTGAGTGTGTCCTTTGACCTTTTGTCAATACATCTTAGCGGTACATGTTGTACTTTAGTTACAAGATACCTTGCAGATCTGAAACGTTAATACAAAATATGCATTTACATCTTTTACTGTGGCTATTCAAAAATAGACAATATACCTGTACAAGTTCACAGCGTGTATTGACTTTTTATATTTATTTTTAAGATTTGAGTGCTTTCATTTGGTTCTCCAAGTATATTTTGATGCCAATACATTTGTGAATACAGGTATTTTACTTATACTACTTGTAATTCTACATTGTGGTATTGTTTGCATATCATACAGAGTCACACAAAAGGATCAAAAAGTAGCAGATCCACAAAGTTGTAGGTCTGCTACTTTTTGCTGTTTTTGAATTTGAAACCGGAAAAGTAACAGTTCTGGACATAAGGAGGTTTCCACCCGACAGAGACGATACTGTAGATCTGTCAGTTACAGTACATTGTTGGTGATGTAGTTGCAGACGGTCCACGGTGGGCTCAGAGCACTGTACTGACTCATGATGCAAGGACAACAGGACGTGACATAACTGTAATGTGTACAGTAGTGGAAACACTGGACCATGCACACCAACAATGCTCAATATTCACTCTGTTGTTGGATTTCCACTGTAACCCCATGAGCCCTAGTAGTAGACTGACAGACTACAGACTACAAATTGACATTTTTGGAGAAAAAAAACTGCATGAATATATTTTGACAATGCCTAGCAGTCTCTCCGGATGAAACCTAGAAATGTCAGTCTCTGCCTCTGTACTGTAAACCAAACTGTTCTGTTAAAGCAAGCAAAGTGTCCAAAAGACATTTGAATCCAGCACCAGATACCGTATGGGCTAACGCTGGGCCATGTTACTTCTAAGCAATACCATCATTTTTTCAGACTTTTGCTCCGATTACGATTAATGAATGATGTTTTTATGTGAAAATAACAGATCTACAAGCTCATGTGTCACATTGACATTGTGATCTTACAGTTCAGCTATTTTCACCACCACTGTACAAATAATTATAATGGGTTAAGTTGTTAACCCATTCTGACCTGAGATCAGATTCATACGAGGTTTCCACTGGACACACACTGGTCTGATTAACCCATTCTGACCTGAGATCAGATTAAAAAAAATGTCAGTCGTTCTTCGATTTTTCAAAAATAGCAGACCTACAAGCTCGTAGCGCGCCACTCGGTGGCGCGCTATGAGCTTGTAGATCTGCTATTTTTCAATAGCTAAAGCATAACATGATGCTAACACCAAAACGGGTTCCCGGACAGAATGGGTTAATAATCAGACTAATCGATTTAGTTGATCATTCGATTATTCTACTGTAAATGAGCAGGATTAAGTCGTTTATTGGTTCTAAATGTCGGTCTCAATATATCTTTGCCAGGTGAAAGCCTGGCATACAACAGCCCTGTTTCGACCTATAGTCATGATTGGCTGCCCCTAAGCCAATGGGAGTCTGACCCCATACTTCGCTAAACGCTGCAAGCCAATCGCGTAGTAGTGACCTATAGTCATGATTGGCCGTGAATGCACGTGAACGCTGTTTCATACGTGAACGCACGTGCACGCGTGCAATGATTGTCAACGGCCAGCGCGTTCACGATATGGGTCCAATCCATATCCCAGGATGCACTCTGTTCCTGAGTGAAATCGCCTCTTGCGCTTTTGAGCAACTTAATGCAAGTGGATGGGAGGAGAAATCCGGTGACGTCTCTATTCATATATACTCTAAGGATTGAACCAACGAAAGAACATCGGCCGTGAACGCAGAACACAGAAACATACACGTAAAATAAAACAAATAAAGGAGAAAAAAGGGGGGGGGGGGGGGGGGGGACAGATGCGCAACGGAGACAGCGCTTGTAGCAACTGGCAGTTAATGATACTCGTGTCATTCTTGTTTCTATATAGGAACTCACCACACTGTGACAGATATCTAGACTCTTCACAGCAGGGCGTTAATTTCCTTCCCTGGCTTCCCGAAAGCGCGGTGACCTGAAAGAGAGCTGAGAATGGCAATTTTTTTAAAAGGTTATACGACGTAGAAACCCCCCCCCCCCCCCCATGGGAGAGAGAAGGAGTGAGAATGTGTGTATATGTGTCATAATGTTTCTGGTAGGACCCGAAGATATGTTACCTGTTTAGTGACATACTGAAATAACCATTTCCAGACCTGCATGGGCAATTACCTCTGTGACACCATGAGGTCTGAACAATCAATAGCAATGACAGCATGCACACACCGCACGCACGTGAATGCACACACACCTCTAGATATAAGTGTCAGATCCCTCCCTCTCTGGCAGAGTGACTGCAGTCTAATAGCGTCTATCTATATAAATGGTTTGCTTTTACACACATCCCCCTCCCCCCCACACCCCCTCCTTCCAGCTGAGACATTTCGCCATCAGAATATTGTCGCTGTCGCCGCGCAGAGAAACCTTGTATGTATATTGCAGCAATGTAGAAGTATATACGTACTGTATATCGTACTGTATGTCGCATCACATTGTGGGTGGCGGTGGCTCAGGTGGCAGTGTGGCCGGATGGTAACCGCAAGGTTGCCAGTTCGAAACCCGGGCTCCCCCAGAGTTAGTGTCCTTGAGCAAGAAACGGAACCCCTTATTGCTCCCCTGATGTGCTGGTTGGTGCCTTGCATGGTTTCCGCCACCATTGGTGTACTGTATATATGAATGTGTGTGTGAATGTGTGAATTGATGCACAATCTATGTAAAGCGCCTTGGATAAAGACGCACCATTTACCATTTATCGCGACACATTGTGAGCTTGGAGATCGACTATTTTCAACTATAGTAACTAAAGTTCTCAAATAATTGTAGTGGCGTAAAAGTGCAATAATATTTGCCTGTATAATGTAGTTGAGTAGAAGATTTGTCGGACTCAAGTAAAGTACAATTACCTCACAATTTCACTTAAGCACAGTAGGTATACTTATAAGTACATGTACCCAGTTTCCTTCCACCACTGTTTTTCTTTGGACATACGATGTTTGGCCCCCGACGGCGGCGGCGTGTGAGATGAGCAGCACGGTGGCTGCATGTGGCCCTTTTTATGGCGGCTCCTAATGTGATGATCTGTCATGCATGTTGTGGAGCGGCGCCGAACCTTCCATCGCAGAGCATCCATCTCCTCCTCCTCCGAGCCCTGAGTCTATGAGTGTATATACAGTGGCGACTCCTCCTTTGTCTTCCATATCCGTGGACACTATAGAGCGCCGCAGTCCCTCCCCCTTTCAGATCGACGAGTGGCCCAGGAAATGAAATGCAATGCATTTCTCCCTTAGGATTTTCTTTAAGTATTTATTTAAAGACGGTTACGCCGCGGACAAAGCCAACTCGGATCGTGACAAATCATGACAATGAACACAATGTTTTGGGCCGATCAAATAATTTATAAGAAGAAAAACGAAACAAATTGTGTTGTCTCCTGCCTTTAATTTCTTCTTTCGATCAAATCATTATTTGATCGGCCCAAAATATTGTGTTCATTGTCACGATCCGAGTTGGCTTTGTCCGCGGCGTAACCGTCTTTAAATAAATACCTAAAGAAAATCCTATGGGAGAAATGCATTGCATTTCATTTCCTGGGCCACTCGTCGTTCTGAAAGGGGGAGGGACTGCGACGCTCTATAGACACACAGACATAACACAGTACACACAGTGGTGTATTGTCTAAGTATCATTTCCGTATTCAAAATTGACTTGAGTAAAAGTAGCCTATACAAAACTATTGGCGTCAAAATGGACTTATACAGTGGGAGGAGATGGAAGCTGACTTAAGGCCATTCTGGGCGGGAACCCCTTTTGGTGTTTTAACTAAGTGTCATGTAAATATTTTAGCTTTTGAAAAATAGCAGATCTACCAGCTCGTAGCACGCCACCGAGTGGCGCGCTACGAGCTTGTAGGTCTGCTATTTTTGAAAAATCGTAAAAATGTGGCACAAATCTCTGAATGTATATTCTTTCAGAGCGAACGTTTTTTTTATTTCGACGCCGGGCCTAAATGGGATGAACTATAAAAATATTGAATATTTACTTTCCACCACTGCGTGCGTCACAAACATTCTGGCGCTCTTCCATCCCCTCCCAGGCATCTACAGTACTGTATATCTGACATGGAACTGTCTAAGCAGACGCGCACTGAGGCTCGGAAATCCCAGATACTGTAAGCAGATATAGTGAGATAAAAAACTAAAACGGAGAACGCGCCTCAGGGCCATTTCACTGCTGGAAGAAATCACTCAATGTAATAGTATTTGTAGTAGATAACAGTGTATAGCACAGTTTGAAAATTTGCACTCTATTTGCCAGATAAAATAATGAAGTCTTTGTGTTTGACTGTAGGATTTGACTGGATTGTTTTGAATTCCTACAATGACCATAATGCTTTGCAGTGCACTCGTGGTTGGGAGACACCCCACGTGGGGCTGTCTTTCTGAGACAACATGTAGTCCAGGAAGGAAGTGATGAGACCACATTATCATGACATATTATATCGGTGGCGTCATCTAGAAACAACATATTACACACATAAAAACCTCCAGGGAAGTGTTTCTTAATTGTGTCCTCCTAATAAAACATCATTAAAATAAGATCTGATTGCAAAAAGGGGGTGAAGTGGCCCCTTTTAATTTCGACACACCCAATCACGCTCGACGACTCGACGCGCATCCCCATCCCTCATCACGCGCAAACGCGAAGGCTATAGCTCTGCCGCCACGCGAGCAAAAAAATGCAGGCGGCTGCATGTTTACTTGCCGTTTGAATTAATTGTATTTGCAGAGCTGATTATATGGCACGGGTTGTTGAGTACACGCTTCCCACCGATGAGCAGGAGGAGGATCTTATAAATAAATGATGAGTGGACATACCCTGGTATATGAGCTGGGTGACAGTGACACAGGCTTTAAGCCATTCTGACCTGAGATCAGATTCATACGAGGTTTCCACTGGACACACACTGGTCTGATGAACCCATTCTGACCTGAGATCAGATTCTAAAAATGTCAGTCGTTCTTCGAATTTTTCAAAAATAGCAGACCTACAAGCTCGTATCGCGCCACTCGGTGGCGCGATATGAGCTTGTAGATCTGCTATTTTTCAATAGGTAAAGCACGACATGATGCTAACACCAAAATGGGTGCCCGGTCAGAATGGGTTAAGCCCCGGCAAGGTGCTCAGCAAGGTGCTTAAGCATTCTAATAACTCTATTACTAATCCACTCGGGGACGTGTTGGAGCTACGTATGTGTTTATTGCTCCATCACTGCTGTAGAGAGAGAGAGAGGGGGGGGGGGGGGGGGGGGTCAGGGGGGTTGCAGCTTAAGTATACCCCAAAGCTATTGATCTAGAAACTCATTAAAATCAGCCCACGTGTGGCAAAAGAAAAGCTTGATTGAAAGCTCAATAATAGTACATCTAAGCCAAAGTCAGGCAAGTGTAGGACATTGTCTAATATCTCTCCCCCCCCCCAAAAAAAGTAATATTCCAGTGTAAAGAGGAGGGGAGGGGAGGGGGGTAGCTGTATCTCAGGCTTTGATTACCAGACTTTCGGTGTACAGATATTCTAGGATATAGAAAACGTATACTATACACGTCTAAATAAAAGAACAGAGTCTTCTCAGATCAGTGCTTCTCAAGCAGTGTCATGGAACACATTGTGTTTGGTGTGCCAGTGAGCACCAGAAGAGAAGATTTGTGTTTTTGAATCATTTTCAAAACTTTTTTTTTTTCTTCTTTTTTGCAGATGTATACAAGCTTTTGAATAACCAACGTCAAAATGCATTGAGTGGTTAAAATGATTGCGATGCGATATCTACCGTTTCCAATCAAAGAATGACCCCCCCCCCCCCCCCCCCCCGCAGTACCCCGCAGTATAACTGTAATTATAATACAAGTATTATGATGTATTTCTACTATGATAATAATACACTATATGGATTATAATACACTAAAATAGATTGAGAGTGATTATAATACAATATAATCTATTATAAATGCATTGCACAACTGTGATCCCGGTATGAATAAAAGGCCAGTGAGTGATCAGGCATCATGAAGTGTTTGGCCCCACCTCGACCCACCCTGGAGTAGGTATACTTTTAGGCACTCATTTACTATCACTTTGACACCACTTAGCCCCGTTCCTTGTAGTGGAAAACAGTGGTACAAGTAGGGCGGTGTGGGGTGGAACGGTGTGGGGCCATGGTAGTGGAAACCAGGCTTCAGATAACCGTAAAACAATGGCTCACACGCACCGCACGCATGCAAGCACGCACGCACGCACGCACGCATGTGCACACACACGCAAAACGAAATGCCTCTGCAACCACTCCGGCTGCTGCTGCTGCTGCTGCCTTCCATCGCTGACAACCACAGCCGCCTCATGTCTTTTGGGCGGGCGGGCAGGCAGGAGGACGCTATAGTAATCATTACAGGTGCTCACCGGCGCTGCTGCTGCTTGCGAAGCCGTCCATTCATTTGTATTCAGAGCATATTGCCGCTCGCTCGGCAACAGATGGCAGGCAGAACGAGAGAGAGAGAGAGAGAGGAGAGGGGAGGGGAGGTCGCTATACCACCAAGCCTGCATGGCAGGCGGTGTTATTATACCTCTCTTCTCTGTGCCTGCCACCGAAACCTATACCCGCCACGACACCACCACTCCCCCACCCACCACCCCCATCCCCACGGCTGAGGCATAGCGCGTATAACCCCCCCCGTCTCTCGTCCCCGAGGACGTACTGTACTGTACTGTACTCCACTCTGCCTATAGTGTGTTGTGTAAAAAGCGAGAGAGTCGTACAGTCGTATGTGTGTCAGACGAGGCGACGTATAACGGTGACACCGCGGTGTCGTTTTCCTATGTTCCTTCGACAGCTGGATGCCGAGGCCAGTGATCTGCTGAAGGAGCTGCAGAACAAGCTGAACACCGTCCTGGACGAGCTCAGCGCCGTCTTCGGCTCCAGGTGGGGGTTTCTGTCTGTCTCCAGAGTGGTTCAGTGTCACTCACTCACACACTGAGTTAACTGCTAGGTTGATACTGTATATATATAGCGTTGGTGGTCGCTGTCGCGCAGAATGCTCTCATCTCCCATATTTTAAACTAACAAATGCACCAAAAGTATAGCAGATCTACAAGTTCGAAATACAGCGCAAAGCGATGCGTTTTTAGCTTGTAGATCTTTTAATTTAATTTTTTTTTATGTTCCGTTTATTCATTTTTTGTTTTTTTACAAATATATTGAGCTTGTGGATCTGCTACATATTTTTTTTTAATTTGAACTCCCGAAAGTAAAAGAGACGTTGTGTGTGTGCGTGTGTGTGCGCGTGCGTGCACAGCGATCTCTCCAGTGTTCATTATAACTACTACGCCACAGGGGGTGTGCCTTGTACTTCCCAGGGGGCTTCCCAAACATTTTAGCGCAATTAAGACCCAACAAAAAGCTATATTTGAGGCTTTATTCAGATTCAGCGTAAAGAGAGAGAGAGACCGGGGGAATGACACACAGACAAGGCCGTGGACTGGGCTCGGGAATCGAACCCACATTAGAGCCATTGGAGCCTATATGGTATGAACCCCTTTTGGTGGTAGCATTATGTTATGCTTTAGCTATTGAAAAATAGCAGATCTACAAGCTCATAGCGCGCCACCGAGTGGTGCGCTACGAGCTTGTAGTTCTGCTATTTTTGAAAAGTCGAAGAACGACTGACATGAAAACATAGCTTTTTCAGATCCTGTCAGGATGTACAGTAGAATAATTTTTTTGTTAACAACTATAGGCCATCGGTGGCCCCCCCACACACATTTTTTGTGACTTTGTGTTGTGTTGTGTAACTTTGTGTGTCAGTTTCAAACCAGTGATCGAAGACTGCGTGAAGCAGATGAACCAGGAGCTGGTCCAGATGAAAGGCCCCATCAAGGGCAGCAACCCGGCCATGGACGCAGAGACGGTCCTCAGGCCTCTCATGGACCTCCTGGACAAAAAGTCAGTTTCTGGAGACTTTATTTTTTATTTTTACCGCAGACCATTCAATAGGGTGTCCCGCGATTCGATTCGATTACGATTCTTGGGGTCACGAGTCGATTCAACTCGATTCTCAATCCAAAAACGATTTTTTAAAGAAAATCTAAATTTTCTATTTTCTATTCAAAATTATTCTCGATTCAATACATACTGTAGGATTTCATCACAATCTACTCCAGTCTTGAACTGAAGTGACTACATTAACTAGAAAATGACTGAAGACATGATGTTTACTGTGATTAGGGTAAGCTTACATTTCATATCACAGACACGTAGTGAAAACTCCTGTAACTGTAACCAGAAAAAGAAATCTAATGAATGAAATTGTGAATCGATTTTGAATGAAAAAACAGAATCGCGATTCTAATTTGAATCGATTTTTTTTGACACCCCTACCATTCAAGCTTCTAGCTAGCATGATGACTGGAAATGTGGTAATTGGTTTTATAAAACTGTGAAAAGTCTGCTTCACACACACACACACACACACACACACACATAACGACTTTTAGGCACTCCAGTTATTGTCACATATAAATGTGTTAATCCAGTGGAGGTGATTTTACAGCATCATAATCATTTTAACCACTTTATCCATATTTTACACATTGGCTATAAAGGAATAGCAGATATACAAGGCTCACGGTGCGTCAATTTGTGCCGTGCTGTGAGCTTATATCTCTAGTATATCTGCTATTCGTTTAACCTTTTATTAAAAAATATATCTGGAAAATTTGAATTTGTTTTAAGACAAATCTTCTCGTCTGGGGCACAAAACATTTTCAGATGGAAAATAATACATCAAAAATGAATTTGACATGAAAAGGTTTGAGAACCACATGGTATACGATGATAATCCACTTAATGCGGCCCGCATGTTAATATCAGAATACTGATATACGGTAGTATTGATTTCAGCTGTTACAATTCCAAACCCGCTTTAATTACTTCAAGACTAGTATTTAAATGTTATTGTCTTTTTGTGTCCAATGTAGGTTATGTTAACAGTTCATAAAGTTAACATAACTATAACTAAATGCATTTGAAATTCAATAATAACGTTATTGAATTCAAATATAGCAAAAATAGCTGATGTACAAGCTCAAAACGCGTCGCATTCCGACGCGTTTTGAGCTTGTAGATCAGCTATTTTTGCTACGACAGTAATATGCAATGTGGCCCTCTCGAGTGGGTGTGGAAAAATAGTGGCCCTCTCCTCTCCATAGTCAAAGTTGCCCACCCCTTATTCCATATCAATAAGCAACAATCAGACAGACAGCCTGGCCAACTCTTGAAGCCGCTGTTTCGCCCATCGTCATCATGACACGCAATTCAATTCAATTTCATTTCAGTCACAGCCTGGGCGGAGCTCGTCTGAGGCCCCATATCCGCATGTCATCCCCAAAATGATCTAAATTACCTTCTAAACGATCTGCTCCTGAACAGCTGCGCCTGTCTCTCCATCCAGGATTCAACCCGGTGGGTTTTATAGGCTATACTTCAATTGCATTCCTGAGAGCAGAGGCGTCATTTCATCAAGAATTAGAGCACTCACTTAAGTCCTATTTACCCATAAGATTAAGACCTGAGGCCGATTAAAAAAATAAGTGATGGTGCTCAAACTTAGTCATGTCAAGGACCAACAAAAATGATATGCATTTGCCCGCGGACCCTCATCTCAAAATATCGTGTGACCACCAAAAGCAAGCAAAAGATTTTATTTCAAGTGTTCAAAAATAGTAGAGCTATACAAGCTCATATGCGCTTGTACGTATATCTGCTATTTTTTTGTAGCCAAAATAATGGTTAAATGATTTTGTTCCTATACTTTTTCTGGGGACTTCCTGGATGATCATTTTTACATGATTAACTTAATCATGTAAAAACGTTCAGAGGTGGAGAAAGCATATGCATAAATAAACACACCTTGCCTTCTCGAGAGAACACAACGTCGGTACGGCTCGAATAAGCTGCACATTATATTGCTCTCAGACACAACATCGAGGCCAACGGGGTATTATTATATGCTAAATCCTTTAATGATATGCAAATGCCAAAACCCCCTTCCCTATACTCCTTTTTTTAAATATACAACGGGGTGAGATTAAAGTTGAAAGCTGTTGCATTTACATTATACTGCATAGGGTCGCTCGCTCAGCCCTGGGGGAGCCATGATGTCGTCAATGGATTGATTGGCCACCGCCAGCCAATGTTTGGGTCTTTGTCCTTTTTTATTATTATTATTATGACATGCCATCAAAGTCTCTGAACGTGACAGATGGCCCCTCTCTCTCTCTCTCTCTCTCTCTGTCTCTCTCTCTCTCTCCATCTCTCTCTCTCTCTCTCTCCACAGCTTGATGTTGTTTGCCAAGATCTGTGAGAAGACGGTGCTGAAGCGAGTCCTCAAAGAGCTGTGGAAGATCGTGCTGAACACCATCGAGAGGACCATCGTGCTGCCGCCGCTCTCTGACCAGAGTGTACGTCTGTCTGTCTGTCTGTCTGTCTGTCTGTCTGTCTGTCTGTCTGTCTGTCTGTCTGTCTGTCTGTCTGTCTCTGTGTGCCTTATATTAGTTGTCTTGACTTTTGCACACAGTTCACACACATGATATGAAACAAAAAGCTCTGCTTCACATTTCTTCTGTAAAACAGGGCTTATATTTAAATGTTTTGTAATCCTTCCAGACACGAACAAGTCAGACACGACGCATGTACGCACGCACACACACGGCCAGAAGTTATGGAAATGACTATAGATCTTGATGGTGCACATGCATATACATGCTTGCTGCTTACATTCTGCATGCACACACACGATGCGAGTATGAATCACTTATGTAAATAATAAGGCTTCACCAAAAGGCTATGCCCTGACAATTGTTTTTCCATATAAAGGAGAGATCTAAACGCATCCACAAATTCCACATTAAGTAGAGCTGAAGCCCAAATCTGGCCCAAATCACTCTCTCACACACACACACACACACACACACACACACACACACACACACACACACACACACACACACAGAGACAGTAAAACTATAGTGATTGCTCAAGGCAAACGGGTCTGTCTCTTTCATCTCTCCTTGCAGGCAGGAGCTCAGATGATCTTCAGTGCAGCCAAGGACCTGGGACAGCTGTCCAAACTGAAGGTAATTGGCACGCCAATATCCTGTGTGTGTGCGTGTGCACGCGCACGTGCGTGCGAAAATCCTTCTCAAGTCACACACTCCACAGCAACCTCGTATCATTGCTGTCGGGCAGAAACCTCTTGTCTCCATTTTAATTTTTTGTTATACTTTTTTATCCCACAATTTTGCAACCCATTTTTCACCCAGTGTCAATTAGCTAATGTAATCCTGGGCGCTGCACTTCCTCTGCCAACCTGGGGGGGGGGGGGCAGCGGACTGACCTCATGCTTCCTTCTATGCATGAGGAGTCCAAGCTGCTTCTTTTCACCTGACAGGGGGGAGTTTTCCCGGTTGGACACGTTATTCCAACCAGTTCCTTTCCCCTCCATCAGGCGCCCCGGCTGGCCACTAGGGGGAGGCAGTTTAGAGACCAGGATTATCTCCATATTTTAACGCTTTGGTGTTTTTCCATAAATTAACACCCTACTCCATCACAGTACAGTGCCACACAAAACCATCCAAAGTAGCAGATCTACAAGCTCGAAACGTAACAGTTTTGGACACGTGAGGTTTCCACCCGACGGCCATGTTATATGACTTGTCCGAAACATCTCCAAAGGGATTTCCTCACGGCTTAGCAGGCTTCCTGTCATCTGGGCATCACAGTCTGTCAGTACAGCTACAGTACAGTACAGTATGTGACACTGTCTGCATGCGCTCACAATTTCACCTCATCCCCAAATCTGCTGAACTCGGTTTGTGTCCACTGGAAACTGTTGCTGTTGTCGGAGATGTGTGTGTGTGTGTGTGTGTGTGTGTGTGTGTGTGTGTGTGTGTGTGTGTGTGTGTGTGTGTGTGTGTGTGTGTGTGTGTGTGTGTGTGTGTGTGTGTGTGTGCGTGTGCGTGTGCGTGTGTGTTTTTTAAGAAAAGTATATATGAGGAGGTTTCAAAAATAGCAAAGATAGCAGATCTATACAAGCTCAAAATGCATCCCTTTGCACTGCGAAGTAGCTTGAAGATCTGCTACTACTTTTGAGGCTTTTGTGTGACACTGTATTATGGTCAAGTAGGGTGTTAACTTACGAAAAAAGGAAATAAATCACACCTGTGTGAAGTGAGCGGTGCAACTATAGTGTATTCTAGTGTATTCTGTGCCACTTTACTCTGTGCTGTACTCTACTGGCCACTGCAGGTGGTGCGGCTTTCCGTGCTTGGACATGCAGTACAAACAGACATAGGGGCACACGTAGCTCCGTAATGGAGCGGAGGCACCGCTCAAAAACACAAACAGTTAGAACATGGGAGATAAGAGTGTTATGCCAGACAGCGAAAATGTTGTAGCTCGAAATACCTGGATACCGTAAGTCCTATACGAGAGGATGAACACATAAATACCTGGATACCGTAAGTCCTATACGAGAGGATGAACACATAAATACCTGGATACCGTAAGTCCTACGAGAGGATGAACACATAAATACCTGGATACCGTAAGTCCTATACGAGAGGATGAACACATAAATACCTGGATACCGTAGGTCCTACGAGAGGATGAACACATAAATACCTGGATACCGTAAGTCCTACGAGAGGATGAACACATAAATATCTGGATACCGTAAGTCCTACGAGAGGATGAACACATAAATACCTGGATACCGTAGGTCCTATACGAGAGGATGAAAGCATTGCATCACACGATGGCTAAAGAACTGATTTTGATCTGCAAGCATATCTATTGTTGGCTTGACAATCTCAAATGTTCATTGGCAAGGCGACAACGTTAACTCTATGGAGAATTGGAATGCAAATGTCCTGTGATTCCAGAGGAGGGATTTATAACGCTGCAGCCTGCAGCTTAGCTGAATGTTTAGATTAATAAATGGAACATGCATCTGCTGCAGGAGGCTGACATTTAGCTACCTTTATCCACACTTCTGCCATGGATTATGCACATATGAATATGCACGTCCATCTGGAGTCCTATGAGAAATCACACACCTCGACTCGTCATATTCCCATTTGTGATGCTTTTTAACCGCATTAATCCTGCCATCCCTATATTTTGTGCAAATGTAATATATATTCGTAAATGCCGCTATAACACATGGGATTCAGGATTCAAATGCAAAGGTATAGCAGATCTACAAGCTCAAAGCGCCTCGCGTCGCATCGAAAGTTAGAATATGAAGAGAAGAGGTCCCTGCCCCATATGTGTGTGCGCGTGTAGAATGACCTGACATGACATGGTACTCTATTGTCACGTCAGTTCACACTGAAATTTGTCTTGCGATCCAGCAGCCATATGCAGAACACATAGAACAAAACAATATTACATATTTGTGTCTGAGACACTGTAGTGTAGTAGAAGTATTTAAATATTTAAATAAGTAACATAAGGAGCTCAAGTACAGTGCTTGATGCACATGGTTAATTGTTACCGCCACTGCATAGCTGCAGATCAGGGGTGGACAACTTTGACGATGGAGAGGGCCACTATATTTCCACACTCACTCCAGACTGCAGGGCCACGTTGCATATTACCGTCGTAGCAAACATAGCCAATCTACAAGCTCAAAGCGTGTCGCACTACGACGCGTTTTCAGCTTGTAGATCTGCTATTTTTGCTATTTTTCAATTGGAATGCTGAAAAAAAAAATCAAATTCCTTTAATTGTATGTTAACTTTATAAACTAAATACAAATACATTGGACATAAAAAAGACAATAACACTAAACTGCCTCCCCCTGGCCAGCCGGGGCGCCTGATGGAGGGGAAAGGAACTGGTTGGAATAACGTGTTCCTTCCACGCGCTACGTCCAACCAGGGAAACCCCCCCCTGTCAGGTGTAAAGGAGCAACTTGGACACTCAGGCATGAAGGAAGCATGAGTTCAAGTCCGTTGCTCTCCCCATGTCCCCCATATTTGGGGACTAGGTTGGCGGAGGGTGTGTAGAGCCCAGGATCACATTAGATGATTGACACAGGGGTGAAAAATGGGGATTACAAAATAGTGGGATAAAAAATATATATTTAAAGAAAATGTAATGCTAAGCTACTAATAACATTAAGCTACACTGAAGTAATTAAAGCGGGTCACGTTTGCATTTGTGGAATTGTAACAGCTGAAACAAATCATTCATCAGTCTTCCAATATCAACCTGCGGGCCGCCATGTGGCCCATGTACGCTGTAGTGACGAGATGACGAGTGGCTAAAGCTAAATGTGTACATTGAGCCAGCAGGGTGGGTATAGTATAATTGGTCCTATTGCGCCCGGCCCGGGGGATATGTATTCCCCTGTAGTGTAGCGGTTTTCACTGAGGCGTTGTAATGCATCAGTGTAGAGCGTTCCACCACAATGCTCTATTACTAACCAGCCGCGCGGCGCGTGGGAGTAGATGTGTGTCGAAGATGTTAATAGCTCTGCATTAGGGCCGATTCATACATACTATTTTACCGCTGTTTCGGCGCTGTAGTGCCGAAATGATTTCGGCTCGTCAGAAATTTTCAGTTGCACCGAAGAGCCTGTACTTTAGGACGGTACCCGCCCCCCCCTGAACCTCAAATGCCGTCACATTGTAGGCTCTACACACACTGTGCATGTGTGTGTTTTCTGGAGTTTGGGGCTACTATAGGCATTATGTACGTAATATGCATGTCGATAACGTCGTGTCTTTCATAGGTGTATGATTATCTCTGTGTGAGTTTCTGCGCTGTGGTTTAGGGCTATGTGTATGTACATAATATGCACATACGTACAGAACATGTTGATTTATCTTTCATGGTTCCATGAGCATGTGCGTATTGGGGTTTGGGGCTGTGTGTGTGCGTGTGTGTGTGTGACTCTGAGATGTCCTTTGAGGGAACATCTGAGGCCTCCATTAGCGTGCAGATGGTAGGGTTCCTGTCTGCTACCCATAAGCACTGCAGTGATCCATCAGCTCCTGCTTAATCCTAATCACAACTGATCATTACCAAATTGATTGTCCTTTTTTTCTTTTCTTAATACGTATACTTTGTCCTTTTCCTTTATGTACTCTGTTTATGCTCATGTGACTTTGTCTGTGTGTGTAAATGTACTGTAACTATACCAACAAGCCGTCTCCACGGCAGCAGTTTCTGGGATTGGGCGTTTTCAAAGCGGCAGTCTTCGGCGATTGGTTCATACCAACCAATCACAATAGTATAGGGAAGTAGATGACGTTGGCAATCATGTGGCTATGGCTAACCCGGTTGCTAACCAAACAAGCACAGTCAACGAGCGCCGAGCGCTATACTAGCATGTAAACAAAAGCGGTAAAATATGTCGGATGATGTTTATAAAACCTGTAAAGAAACTATTCATCATAGATCGATTCAATAGCCAGATTGATACGGTCACGAGACACCGCAGTGGGGGGAAGCTATAGTTTGTTGTTTGACGCTGTCGAGGGACGTGGTTGATGGCCAATCAGCTGCTGCGATCAGATTTTCGATCGAGACTGACACTGTAGAGTGTAGACCGTAGGCAGATCGAGTCACCAGACCTGAATCGCCAGGACATATTTTTTTAACTAGTCCTTACCCGTTCTGAATATATGAACAGCAAATGATGTTCAGTGTGGGCGTGTGGGTCTGTTGCGCGGAAAGGTGTGTCCCAGTATTAATCTGTGTCCGTCCCAACATGCATTTCACTGGTGACACTGGTGACATGTGATTTGCGGGGAGATGTTTTTTTTTGTCTCAAATTAATTTAATTAAGATGAATGTTAGAATGTTTGGCGTGTGTAATGCAGGGCCGATTGAGGTTGGAGGACAGGGCTGTGCGGCACTGCGTTCCGTGAGGCGGTCCGTGCGTCGTGGCGTTGTGAGATGGCGCAGAAAGCGAGCAGCTGTCTTGCTCTATGCTAAGGAAGTACTCTGACTGACAGACAGCGACCGAGCGATTTAAACAGCGAGCGAGCGAGCGTCTGCTAAATTATTAGATAGATGGTAGCGATTTAGGCCTGGAGCCAGACTATACAAATGCATCCGTTACAGCTGAGTTGAGAAGAGAGACCCAGATAACAATAGAATAACAATATTATTTGAAAGGATTCTGTCTCTGTTTGTCCTCATTTCACTTTTGTTTGTTTGCTGCATGCAGGCAGACTAATATAGATGAGAACAAACTTTGCAACTGTTGTTGTTGTGACTCTCTGAGTGCATAACTACGGTAGTACCGACTGTCACCTTCACCTCACATTTCTCTGAACACACACATCTCAACACAACACACAAATAACACAGTCCCAAAGATTTAAGATCATTTTCATTTTCAGACTTTTACCTTTGCAAGTGCTTAGCAATTGTTTTTAAACCTTTTGACTATAATGACATGCCCAAAATATTCTGTTCTGATTATTAAAGCTGCTATAAGCAATAATATGTCAATATTTTAATTACCTTTTTTTCCCTTTTTTGGTATTCAGACAACCACCAATGGGTAAAACGCTCCACATCTAGGGGCCGTAATCTGCATTCAAAGATATGCTTTGTCATTTGTCGATTTGCCTATCTATTTCCTGATTGGTTACTCATTTCAACCGAGTTTTCCGACCAATGACAAAGCTTCTTTGTCTTACAGATTGTAGCCCCTAGATGTGTGACCAGAAAAAAGTTCATTAACATTTTTACATATATTATTGCTTATAGCTACTTCAATCGATTATTGCATTCAATCAACAGGGGGTCCTAGTTACTTAGCATCCCTATTTTGTCGGGAACATCCACCCAAAATAGCCAATCTACAAGCTTGTAGATCGGCTATTTTCAGAGATTTGAGGGCCAAACAGTAGACAAAGTACAGAGCCAAAGGACAAGTGTTGAGGGTTTAGGTGGTTAAATATCTAATATGACACATTAACATGAATTAACCCATTTAGGACTGAGGCCAATTCTAAAATAATCCTAAAAGTTTTCTGAAAAATGTTTCTATGTCAGTGGTGCTCAACCTTCTCAAGCTACAGTTTGCTAATACCCACACATCCACGTCTTGCACTTTGATCCATGATAAGTGATGGGTTGTGGTTTGAAAAGCCATGTGGTGTCCCCTAACACAGGGAAGCTGTCAGACTTGACTTAATCCTCTTTACCCCGTCGAGGGGCATAGGGCGTCCACCAGAGCTCTCCATCTCACTATATCTGCTGGGCCTGGGCTTTTGCTTCCTGCCAGCTCATTCCAATGTTCTTTAGGTCCTGGAGAGTGGAACGTCTCCAGGTGTTTCTCAGCCTACCCTGTTTCCTCTTTAGTACTCTTTAGTCTTTACTTCCCCTGTGGGTTATCGTCCAGGGCCTGTCTCGTGGGCGTGATTTCTTTCTACGTCCGAGCATATGGTAACGCCCGCCTGCGTCTGATTGGCCTACCGACACTGCCGCTCTTGCCTGTCCTCCGAGATGCAAGGCTACTCCGTGGTGGGAAATAATACAAGTACAAGAGAATGGCAACACGCGACAGTAACTTGTAACTTTAATTTTTGGAGAAGAGGCAAACTAATATCGTTTGTGCCGTTTGCTTTGATTGAATAATTGATTGAACAACTATGATTTGATTTGGCTGTTCTAAATTAAAGTGTTAGTGTTGATTATCGTGTATTAATCTAATTATAGTAAAATAATGCTACAAAGATATTTATTTATTTCCCACCACGGAGTAACCTCGTAGCCTCGGTCCCATCCCATGCTTACTTATCTGCAAAAATAAAACCTCGTGGCAGACTATCCAGCATGTACTGTATAACCTCGCCTCACCAGGCTTTCCACCACATCGGAGGAAAGCCTGGTCTCCGTTTCAAAAGTCTGTATGATCCGGTCGGGAGCTCTTCTACCAAAATTAAAGTAAAAAGTTACTGTCGTGTGTTGCCATTCTCTTGTACTTGTATTATTTCCCACCACAGAGTAGCCTTGCATCTCGGAGGAAGGCAAGACGGGCAGTGTCGGTAGGCCAATCAGAGGCAGGCGGGGCGTTACCATGTCTATGCTCGGACGTAGAAAGAAATCACGCGTCTCGTGGTGTTAGCTCCAGAACCTTCCCTGAAACATCCCTGACAACATCAACAACACGTCCCAGTACTCTTCTCCCTTCTGGTTCCCAAACTGTGGAACCAACTCTCCGTTGCAGTTAGAACTACTTTGCCTGGGCTTCGAGTCCCGAGCCCGTCGGCCTTTGCCTCATGTCTTCCCCCCCCATCTCTCTCCCCCAGTCCTGTCACATTACTGTACCCTATCAAATAAAGGCAAAAAAGCTATTACAAATATCTTAAAAAAAAACAAAAAACTGCAGACTAACACCCAACATGCGTTAAGGTTGGCGAACATGTGCTGCTCCCTGCGTGCGGTTATGGTTAGGTTAGGGTTATTTTTATTATACTTTTCACACTGATATGTTCTTGGTTTATTGATTATCCTAGATTGCAATTTCTGTGCATTTTATGTTTTACATCGTGTTGACCATGTTCACTGTAAATCCCTCTGGATTAAAGTACAACGATAATGACAGAAGTTACAACTTTAATACTGCTTTCATTTAACGAGACAGTGGTTTACAACTAGCACCAATTATGTTCATTTTAATGTACTCAAAAGGCTCTGAGGACACTACTCAATCTGGCTTCAAAATGAAAACTATAGTGACTCCTGGGAAATAATGTGGTGATGGAATTATGAATTTACAGTATGAAAGTATACCGCAAACTACTATCTTCTAGGTATGAAATGCTTTTTGAAGTAATTTCTCCAGGGACCACAGTGGAAATAAGTTCTCCAGCCTATATGCATGTTTTTGTCCTCTTTACAGATATCTACAGTATATTGCTACTGTCGTGCTGTAGAAACCTAAATGAATTGAGGGCATTCCATGTGGTCCCCAGATAAATGATAAAAAGTTGGTAACCAAATGGACACTTGGAGATCTGTAACGCTTGAGAGCGTTGCAGATCGTAAGTAGCAGATCTACAAACTCAAAATGTGTCACTTTGCGCCACATCTTGAGCTTGTAGATCTGCTACTTTTAGCTATATATGTTTTTATTTGAACGCCTGAAAGTTACAGTTTTGGACATAATGTGGTTTCCACCCAACATACGATATACACTATACATACAGTATCCATTAACATATTAACAGCAAGATTATGATTGTCCGTAGCAGGGAAGACAGACATTTAACCTTTCCTGTTTTTTATCTCTCTGGCTCTATCCTTAGTGTCTGCAGTGAGATTAAATATTTGGGCCACATCATCTCGAATGACCTCTCTGATGACAAGGATATATTTAGACAGCGTCGGATGCTGTATGCGCAAGGAAACATGCTGTGTAGAAAATTTAGCATGTGCTCAGTACCAGTGAAGATCTCACTTTTTAAATCCTTTTGTACACCCCTGTACACCGCCCACCTGTGGTGCCGCTACAAGCAGGCCAGTATCAGGCGATTGACAGTGGCATACAATGACTGTATGAGGCTGCTTCTGAGAGCTCCAAGAAGCTCCAGTGCAAGTCAAATGTTTGTCAGTGTTGGGGTTCCCACCTGCTCTGCTGTGCTACGCAATCTTATGTACAAATTCATGTGTAGGGTATCTGAGTCAGTAAATGACATCATTAATGTCATCACAAACATGGTACGTAGTTCTGTCAGGTTCTCCTCCAGACTGTGGAACCATTGGCGAACTTGTCTGTATGTTCGAAACTGAATATGGTGGAACTCTTTTTATTGTATATTTCTTTCTATATTATTATTCTTTTTATCTATTGTGTTGTACTGTGATATGGATTCCCCTGAGTCTGCAATAAAGAATCAATCAATCAATCAATCAATCATATAGTCACTAATATATAGGCTATGTTAATGTCTACTCTAATGTATGTATTGTATGCACGATGTATCAATCAGGCCAGTCAACCAGTCAATATTACAATGTATTCTCATAACATAACCTACTAAAAGTGATGACAATGCTTGTTGTTTTGATTCAACATTTTTCGGAAACCTTAAAATCACTTGAGACTTGTCGATATGTTGCCGTACGATGAATGACAGAAATAGCCAATCTACACAAGCTCACAACAGTTGTGAGCTTTGTGCATGTGGCTATTTTACAATGGCCATGTTTGACAATTTCTGAAATGTTTTGATTCATTTGTTTTAACTAATTGCCATAATTCTCTCTCTCTCTCTCTCCCCCCCCTTTCTCTCCAGGAGCATGTAACGCGAGAGGAGGCCAGGAGTCTGACCCCGCGGCAGTGTGCAGCCATGGACCTGGTGCTCCCCACCATCAAGGTGAGTTTCCAGACCAGCTGTGTCACTGCTGTCAGTCCCATAAAACCCCATGGGGGGGGGAGTATAGAGGCAAACTGCTGAGCTTCAGTATATATCGCAGGTTATACAACAGGTCGTTCCGAGGAAGCAATCTGATTGGTTGAATCAGCCTTCTAGCCGTGGTCCAAACGTGCTCCACACCTAATCAAAACAAAGAATTCTGCTGCTCTGTTTTCCCAGAGCAGAGCAGCAAACTCGGTGGCTAGGCTAGCTAGTTTCTTGGGACATTTGTAGTGACTACATCTGTCATTAGTAAAATATGGCTAATACGTTTAGGGATGAGGCGAATGTTATGGATAATTGGCGATAATGGAAAGGCGGTATGCATGCAACACATGGCCCTCTGTGTCTTACTCAAGGACACGTCGACACAAAGCCATGATGGAACTTCCCCCCGTGCTGCCGCGCCATGTAGTGCATTCCCAGCACCTCACACCCGCCTTTGTGCTGCGCATCACAGACCCAAAAATACATTCTGTTTTTGTAACAGCAAGCAGTAGAAAGTGTTGTTACAAACCTGTTAATGATACTCTAATTCTCTGAGCGTTCTATGTAGGTAGGAGGTGTTTTTTTTGTTGGCTAAGATGGATGTACACAACACCCAAACAATAACACATTCTAAAACAACACCATAGACGTTTTAAGCTTCGAGGATGGCACTGTTGGTTATCAGTTGGCTGTCTGCCCATCCACCACTTTGGTCCCAAACAACAACAACATATCTCTGAAACTTTACCGGCTGGATTGCCGTGGCTTTTTCGGTGCACGTTCATGCACCCTACTACCCCGCCCGCCCTTCCTCTAGTGCAGTGGTTTTCCACCAGTGGTCCTTGAGGGAGTTCCAGGTGGCAGGGCTGGACTGGCCACAGGTCATACTGGGCATATTCCCGGTGGGCCGCGACCGTAGGTGGCCGCCATGATAAAGAAAAAAACAGGCTGGCCAATAGGCGGCAGGCCATTCTGCCAGTGCCATCATGATAATGTCACTGTACCTGTATCAGTGAGTGACAAATAAACCCTCTACAAAGGGTTGTGTAGTTGTCTGTTGGTTTGTATCGTTTATGTTGTTCTGTAAAAGTGGTGGTATTAGGGCTTGTTTGTTTATGTGTGCCTCGACGGAGCGGGCGGTAGAGTTTCTGCTACGGTATCTGCGCGCTGGTTGTGGTGGGCCGGTCTGGGCCAAATTCACGCAAAAATGACCAGGCCGAATTTTTGTCCCACTCCAGCCCTGCCAGGTGGTCCCCAGCTAAATGATGATGGGAGAGTCGGTAACCAAATGGACCCTTATAGATCTTTAACTCTTGAGAGCGTAAAATGAAAGCAAATTTTATGCTCCCAAGGGTTATATTAAATTATTGTTAAACATCTGCATTCATTTACAAGAAGTCTACACAATTAGAGAACGTAGAAGAACTGGCTTGTCTGTTGTCTCTCCCAATGGTACCAACATCAATACAGCATGGAATTGTGGACAAAATCGTATCCAACAATAACAGAATTCTTA
Source organism: Protomyctophum bolini (assembly GCF_963924005.1). Taxonomy (NCBI): domain Eukaryota; kingdom Metazoa; phylum Chordata; class Actinopteri; order Myctophiformes; family Myctophidae; genus Protomyctophum; species Protomyctophum bolini. The sequence goes on along the minus strand of NC_137862.1, from coordinate 47,627,205 downwards.
CATTTTCAGGCTAAATGTCATCAAATGGTGGTCCGTGGCTCAAATGCCAAAAAGAATAACGGGCCTAGACATGGAAAAGTTTGAAAACCACTTTGCCACCCGTAGGCAGTGGTGGAAAGTTGTACAAATATTGTACATATACTCCACTACAATTATTTGAAAACTTTAGTTGCTATTGCTTAATGCAGATTTTGATTATTATTACAAAACCACTTCACCCCATATACATTTCAACCATTTGAAAATAGCCAATCTACAAGCTCACTATGCGCCGCGATGCGATGCATTGTGAGCTTGTACATTTGCTAATTTCAAAACAATATTTGAACACTTGAAATTCGGGGACATTCTGCATAATGAGTACTTTGTACGTTTGTTTTTACGTACATTTTGATGCCGATACTTTTGTAATCTTACTCAAGTAAATTTTGAATTCCGAACTTTTAGTCTTTTAGTATTTCTACATTGCAGTATTTGATACTTTAATTTGAGTAAAACATGTGAGTAATTATTTTCCAATACTGCCCATATAGGCCAATTTCCACTTTCACACTAGACATGGAAAATTGTATTGGGTGGATGTAATGTTGAGCTGATTGCATTCACGCTCCCCGGAGGATGAACCCATTGCATAGCGCCACCAAGGTCTTGGGGTGGGTCTTCAAACTTCATCAGGCAAATTCTCTGTGAACTATCCTGGTTTTCTGCCATTGCTTTCTATACACATCTCTCTTTATTGTTGCTAAAGTTTTAACTTTTACATTTTTCCCCTTTTACCTTGTGTTATAAATATTATATAATAGTTATTATCTTGTTGTTCCGCATGCACTTTATGAGTGCGTGACAAACTTTTTTTAAAATCTAATCTAGACACTTATTGGAGGTTGTTTTGATGAAAGTCCAGGTTTAGAGAGAGTGCAAGAGTGGCCTGTCATAAGAATAATTGGACTGTTGGCCTAATAACTGTTTGTTTACCCGGCATGCAGTGAAGTGCACAATGCAAAGCAATTTGACAACAAAGCCTCTGTCGGGGACAGGTGGAGAATTACACAGGAGTGCCACTGGGGGTTGAACACTATATTGTGAAAGTGCTGAGGAAACAAATTGATTCTATATGCCGTCTCCAAGGAGACCACCTTCCAGATTAGATCAATCCTGAACGCTGCATTGCTCTTCATCAGTATTCCAACGGCGACAGCCAATTAACACCAGCGTTCGGTAATGGCTCAAGTAGGCGGGAAAGGTTACTTTTTTCCCCCCTCCCAGCATTGTGAACAAAACAAACGGAGAAAGAGGCAGAAATGGACTCGGGAGTCAAATAAGTTAGTAGAACATGATGAGAGCAATCCTAAACTAACACAGCAAAGTGGTTAATGGTGCCCCAAGGCCTCAACCAACCAACGCTGCATTTTAATTCACTGTGACCTTAACTCCATTTTTTAACTTTTTGTGTTTTTCCGTAAATTAAATGTACTACAGCGTCACACAAAAGTATCGAAAGTAGCAGATCCGCAAGCTCAAATCGCGTTGCTCCACGTCACGTTTTGACCTTGTAGATCTGCTACTTTGGCTATTTTTTTTTAATTGAATCCTGAAAAGTGACAGTTTTGGACGTGAGCTTTCCGCCCGACGGAGCACATTTCAATATCTGTCTTTGAAAAGGAGCTCTTGCTCTTCCAACAACAGTGGATAGCTATAAACCCTGTGACGGCCCCCTGGGCCTTTAGTCTATGGGGTTCTGTGTGTATGTGTGGCTGTGCCTTTAACAATTCCATTGCCGTGTTGGAGGGCGGAGCCGGAGATGATTAGTGGAAGGGGAGACACCTGGCCAGTGTCCTCCCCAGACTCTATTTAAGAGACCTGCTCTCACAGAACATCAGACCTGCATTTCTCCACAGGCTGCAGGGGCGGCCGCAGGAGAGCACCCTTGTTCTTTTGTTTGTTTGTTTTGGTTATAAGATTTGGGCAGCATGTTTCCCTGCCAATTTCAGTTGGAACCTTCTTTAATTCTTTAATTACTATTATTCAAGTATGTAAATTGTCCTCCGGTGGGGTTTCCGCTTTTTCGTTATGGCCCCAGAGCCAGCCATAACAACGCCCAAATCCACTGAGGCATTTTCTCGAATATTATTAAAATAGAAATAAAAGAATAATGTGGAAAAAGGTACCACATTTCCCCCGAAGTCGAGGAGGACAAAACAGTCACATTTCACTTATTTATTTTAGCTCACATCACAAAAGAAAAAAGTACTTGAGTGTTTCTGGGCACAGAGCCTGAGGAACGCTGATACAAGCTGAAGACGACGGGCGGCTCTCTTTTTGCCGACAACCCTAAGCATTTATTACTATTTGACTGTGAGTGAATGGAGTGTTTTGTTCTCCGGAGAGAGAACCTTTTACTCTGGAGGAAATGGAGAATGAACGTTGAACCTTTGAACTCTGAATGGCTTCCGATCAGGGAGGGAAACATTCGCCTTTATAGTGTGTCTGCGTCTGAAGGTCGATAGCCTTCGTTCAATTCAAATGGGCTTCTGTAATTTGCTTTAATACGTCAATGTGTTCCTTGCACATTTAACCCCTGACCTGTGAGTCAGTGCATAAAAGGAAAGGCAGCTTGTTTGCTCTCCTCCGCCAAACACAGTTTTTTTTAAACATTATTTTAAATGTTTTTTTTGTGGCTTTCGCCTTTAATTTATATTTTCTATGGAGGGACAGACAGTAGGCTGACAAATGGGGAGAGAGATGGGGGGGGAAGACATGCAGTAAAGGCCGTCGGGATCGGGAGTCGAACCCACGGCACACTGCCAGACTGGATTACCAGCCAAGGTGCCTGGACCGCTGAGCCATGGCCCAGGCCTTTAACATTATTTTAAGTCATTTATTTCTTATTGGGCTTTGCGGTGCCTAACTATTGTCGTTTTTCCATAGCACCGTACCACTTCACATAATGTAAACTACTGGTTTTCACTTGTGTACAGCTCGTCAAGGGGAAGTCAAAATGTCATTTAGATTCCCCATTGTGACAAAAATAGTAAAATAAAGTATGATCTGTCACATCAAGATGTGTTGAAATTGGTCAATGTGATCAGCTGTTTTTGCCTTTTTTTTGTGTTCAAGATGTACAGTACTTTACAGTACAGTATACTTTTACTTCTACCCCACTACATTTCAGAGGCAAATATTGTGCTTTTACTCCACTCAATTTATTTGAAAACTTTAGTTACTTTGTAGATTTAGATTATTATTACAAAACATACATGAACCACTTTAGCCCTACATACATTTCGGCCTCTGCTATTTTCAAAAGATTTTTATTGATTGATTGAAACCTTTATGACGAGATCACATATATAAAACATTTGAAAACCGTATTGATACTTAACCCATTCAGGACAGAAACCCCCTTTTTGGTGTTTTAAGCATTATGTTATATACTTTTGGCTGTTGAAAAATCTTGAAAATGTGGCGCGAATATTTGAATATATATATTCTGTCACAGTGAACATGTTTAACTCATATCTTTGCTTCTGGGGTGGGTGGTCCCTGGAACAACATATTTTCAGATGGGGGGTCTACGGCCAAATACAGATAATTCTGGGGGTCCTTGAGATGAAAAAGGTTGAGCACGACAGACTTTTTCAGAAAACTGGATTTAGAAGACATTTTTATAGAATTGTCCTCAGGTGTACGATAAATACTTTAAGTACTTTTTTCCCCACCACTGCTTTTCCCCAAGTAGCCTGCCCTATACCACCACTAGTGCTGCTGATACGCCTGCTCTAGATTAGGACAGGCAAGCTGTGCTCTCTCCTCGATGGAGTCTGGCCTGTCACCACTCTGTATAGGCTGTAGGGACAATGGCTGCAGTGGTCAGATCTTATTAAGGGAAAAGGCATCGTTGAAAGGTGCCTAGTGTGCTTGGACACATGCTGTCCACCTCCCTGGGACAGGATCCAAGCATGGTTCACACACACACACACACACACACACACACGCACGCATGCACACACGCACACACGCACATATTAAATCTGAGCTGCAGTTCCAGCTCTGGCCACGACGTCTCGCGGCTTCAACGTTGGCCAGCCTCACTGGGAGCTTGGTGTAAACGCAAACATCGTTTTAGTCTGAGTGTTTGTGCACTCAAACACAAACATTGTTGACAAAAGTGAGGGACGCAAATTGTGATTGGCCAGAATCTGATGATGTATATGATGATAAGAGCGGCCTTCATTTCAGGTGTGATTTTTTTTTGTAAATGAACACTGTACGTGATCATACTACAGTGTCACACACAAGTAGCAGATCACAAGCTCGGAACGTGGCGTGAAGCTTGTGTGAGGTGTGACCTACCTAATTACTTGCGCAAGCAGAGCGCGCAAGTAATCATTTCGCTTGGTCTCTTCGAAGTGAAGCCAAGTTTTCTTCAACCGTAAGTCTGTGCCTGGTTTGCTGGGACCAGTTACAACATTACGTCATCCTTGAGAGAGTACATGGTGTGTATATGACGTAATGTTACAAGTTACAAGTTACAAGTTACAACATTACGTCATATACACACCATGTACTCTCTCAAGGATGACGTAATGTTGTAACTGGTCCCAGCAAACCAGGCACAGACTTACGGTTGAAAAAAACTTGGCTTCACTTTTTGGAACCAAGTAACCACAGTATACTGCTAATCAAATTACAACTACATACTCTGTATGTAGTTGTAATGTGATTTGTAATTTGTAAATGCCTGGTCTGCTGGGAACAGACTACACAGATGACCATATCTCTTACGTCATCACTTACTATTTACTATTACTATTTTTCATATAAAGGCAGAAGATAGTAGAAAAGATAAAGACACACGGTTATTTGATCTGGATTGCACAAAAAGTAAACTATCACAAACAGGAGGTTTACCAACAACACTCAGTATAGCAATTGGTGCACAAGTGATGTTGACTACTAATGTAATGGTATCTGATGGATTAGTCAACGGTATCAGAGGACTTGTTGAGTATATTGACTTTGAGAAAAACGACACCTATGTTACAGTAATACTTGTTAAATTCCAAGACAAAGATGTTGGTCTTAATGCGAAGTATAATAGTAAATATAAAAATTACCCAGAAGCAGTTCCAATATACAGACATGAAGCTATAATTTTCCATGGAGGCAGAAGAACAGGATCAACAAATAGGTTTCAATTCCCGTTGACATTAGCTTGGGGATTAACTATTCATAAGGTTCAAGGTTTAACTATACAAGAGATTGTCGTATCTATGAAGGGCTCACGTTTTAACCCGGGACAAGCCTATGTAGCATTCAGTCGAGTGAAAAGGATAAGAGATCTATATATACTTGATTTTAGTCCTAAAAAGATCAAAGTAGATAAGAATGTAGAAAGAGAAATGATACGATTACGACAATCACCTCTAGAAAATCCAAATATACGGAAGATAACTCAATTACCATTAAAACATTCATTAAAAATTGGATTGTTGAACATCAGAGGTTATCTAACACATTTACAAGATATAAACTCAGATTCCCAACTCGAAATGTTGGATCTAATAGCTTTTACTGAAACACACTTAAAGAAAAATAATAACATTACTTTTAAATTAAAAACAATGAACACCAATTACAAAACAATCAGGAATGACAGAGAATATGATATAGGTGGGGGAGTTATGTTTGCTATAAAAGAAGATATTGCCATTGAAATAATTCAAAAAGAAATCGAGATATTAGAAAAAGTAGAACACGTATGTATACATGTAAAAAATAAAGATCTATATATCATTCTTATGTACAGATCACCTAAAACAAACCTTACGGAATTAAACACATTTCTCAAGAAAATGGTAAAGTATCTATCATCTCCGACTTCCACAATTATGATAATAGGAGATTTCAATGAAGACCATTATACTGAAAAAGATATAAATATAAAGACCTTCATGTCAAGATTAGGCTTTAAACAATTAAATACAAATCCAACTACAGATTTCGGAAGTATTTTAGATCATGTATATTTCAACAAATTTGAAAGTATTATTACAGAAATTGAAGTTAGAGACACATATTACTCTGATCATGATTTAGTATTAATATCACTATAGTACAAAATGAAATACATTTAAAACAATTGACAATTTACAATAAGTAATAAAATAATTATACTGTATAATATATTTTAATTCAGTTTATATACCTTTTTTTTCATCACATATCAATGATTCATTTTTCTGTAAAAAAGTAGTTAGGTAGCAAATAGTTACACGTAATGATTATACATTTAAAACGTTCCTTCACAGAGATACTGAGATGTGATACTTTCCAGCGGTCGAAAGTACTTGCGCGCTCTGCTTGCGCACTAGTAGGCCATTTATGGCCTACTAGTGTGCAACAAGCAAGTATGCACTCGGCAGAGTGCAGTTCTAATTTGGTATTTTTTCATATTTTTTGTACATTTTGGGGAAGTGAAACTGAATCTAGATGAGTCTGTCTGTGGGTTTTATCAAAGTACTATTAACAAGCTTATGACTAAATAATAACTACATTGGTTCATTTGAGCACAGGTAAAACTTTTTTTTCCTCCTGAAAATATTTGTCTATATCTATATCGACTCTGTCGGGTGGAAAACTCATATGTCCAGAGCCATTCCTTTATATAAATGGTAAATGGTGCATTTCTATAGCGCCTTCATCCAAGGCGCTTTACTGAGATTGTGCATTACATTCACCCATTCACACACACATTCATACGCACACGCACAATTTTAAATATGTAGGCGCATATACCTGTATATTGACAGCAAACTCAATTTCAGTGAAAATCCCGACCAGATTTTTAAAACTTGTAACCAACGCCTCCACCTACTACTACGCAAGCTCAACTCCTTTAGAGTGAGCAAGCATATCATGGAAACAGTCTATAAGAACCTGATAGAGGGAATCTTGACTTTTAATTAACATGGCAATGTGGTTTGGCAATCTTAATGTAAAAGGAAGAAGCAATAAGCTGCAGCGAATAGTGAACCTATAGCCTCAAAAATAATTGGAAAGAGACAGAAACAATTAAGTTGTATCTACAAGGAAGTACTTCAAGATAGCCTCTCATCCACTCTGCAGGGAGTTCGAACAACTTCCCTCTGGTAGACGGTACAAAATACCAAAAGCTACCCGTAACATCTTTAAAAATTCCTTCATTCCTAATAGTCCAGGCAATCTAGCCCATTTTAGACCCAAAAGTCAGACTCAATTAAAAGAGATTTTTTTTCAACAGATATCATTTCTATGAGGTGTCTAGAATAACATACTAAAAGTCCCAAGAAATCCTAGATGCGGAAATATGTTTAATTCTCATCAATTCAAGATGTGTGCTAATACCTCGAGAAAACTAAACACCCAATGAAACTTTCCACAATGAATCTTAACATGAAAACTAAACTTTTTTGTATTACAAGTTTCTCTGAAACCTAATTTGAATATGCAAATTAGCTTAATATATATTGAATATGCCCACATTTGCATATCACGAAAATTACTTTTCCCCAAAATGTATAATATTTACATTGTTGTTTGTTAATGATATCAAACACACTGATCAGACTTTCATGAACCATTTCATCGAAATATTGTGACTTCATAGAATAACATCAAAAACAACATTCATATGTATGACTCTGAGACTCTGACTATGAGTGTCAATACTGCAAATGTAGAAATACTCTGTTACAAGTGAAAGTCCGGAATTCAAAATGTACTTGAGTAAGTGTAAAGTATTTTAAAAAACTTGGTTTTCAGAAAAAGTACTTGAGTTAATGCACTATACTATTCACACCACTGATCAGCGCACATGCGAGTCTCCGCCCCTGTATACTATAACTGCATGGTAATGACCTGGTGGAGGTAGCTATTAGCGCTGGCTCCCATGCTGCTTTTCACACGGTCGGCCACTCTCTCTCTTTTTAAGTGGTGCAACCACTTCTACATCCAGCTTTGTCCGTGTACCTGTGTACCTGTGTACCTGTGTGTGTCTTTGAGCACGAGTATGTTACTCATCACCAGTAGGGGGCGCCAGAAACAGAGAGAGGGGTAGTGCTGTGTCTCTAATGAGAGAGAGAGAGAGGGGAGCTGCACCACTTGGTTCACACAGGTGTGATTTTTTTAATAAAAGGATTTATGTCCAGCCAGTCTTATCCAACACTGCATCACACACACACACACACACAGTAAAACACACTGCAAAATACCAACTGGTGATTTATCCATCCGGGTGCAATATTCAATTCAATTCAATTCAATTCAAAGGGCTTTATTGGCATAACTAGTAGGCTATGAGTTCAGGGAGTTTTGTGCCAGGCAGGGACCACCAGAAGACAAGATTTACATGGGAAAAAAAGAAGAATAAATTACTGTGCAGAATTGTTCATAGTGTTTTCAGATGGAGAGGTCTGTGACCAAATATACATATCAATTTGGGGAACCCAATTTCAAACCATACCAATCAAATGACATTTGACATGGAAATGTTTGAGAACCACTGACGTGGTAGACATGGTAGACTGTGTGGAGGTTTCTGTATCTGTCTCTCTCTCTGTGTCCCTTTATTCCTATATATGGAGTTCTGTGTCAGCCATGCCCAAATATGAAGTGTGTTGCCTAATCTCAATGTGACGTCATGGAATCCACAGGTGAGGGTACTTTAGGCTCATTAGGCCCACTGGCAGAGGCTGACCAGAGCCTTTTTGTATGGTGGTTCTGGACAACCATGTATCTGACACCGCATACTGCCTGTGGTGGTGTGGAACGTGTGTGTCAAATTGTTGCATGGATTACAGATGTATACACGCATGTACTGAGACGTGGTGCATTTATAGATAAGATGGTGATTTCTTTCTTTCTCTTTTGTCCCTCTATAGCAATACTTCCACGCCGGAGGAAACGGTCTGAAGAAGACTTTCCTCGAGAAAAGCCACGACATGAGGTCCCTGAAATATGCTCTCAGCCTTTACACTCAACCTACAGATGCCTTGATCAAGAAATATATATGCACCCAGCTCTCTCAAGGTAAGGAAATATATATGCACCCAGCTCTCTCAAGGTAAGGAAATATATATGCACCCAGCTCTCTCAAGGTAAGGAAATATATATGCACCCAGCTCTCTCAAGGTAAATATATACTGTATGCACCCAGCTCTCTCAAGGTAAGGAGGCGACATTGCATCGTTTGTTTTGCTTTTGTCTGTCATTGTCCAATGCAATAAGGAGCGGCGCGTTGGAATATTAAAAAAGCAAATCCACAATCGATAGAGACACCATCTCTGTGCTACATTTCAACTTAATGGGATTACTATTGTGGGGGGAAAAAAGAAGACTCCTGCATATTGTCTTCTTCACTGCACATTTACACAACACACACAGTCTATTAATAGTGTGGCTTTCCTTTCAGACGACTAAATTAATTAGCGGTTATCTGGCTAACTGCCTTGAATCCCTGTCTATTAATATTATAATAGGCTACGTCTTAACACCTTGGGCTGTACGGTGATGTCGCCTCTGTCGGGTGGAAACCTCATATGTCCAAAACTGTTACTTTGCTTGCAGGATTCAAATTAAATGGCATAGTGGCAAAAGTATAGCAGATCTATACCGCCGTGCCGTGTTTTGGTGCACTTGTGTGATGCTGTAGTATAATGTAGGTCCAAGTAGGCCATTCATTTACCAAGAAAACACAAAAACTTAAATATATGGAGATAGGAGGTTTCTGCCCGACAACAACGATATGTCATGAAACAATGCCTACACGTCATGCTAACATGAGCTTTGTGTGCTAAAGGAAGATACGTCATCTCACCACTAGGAAAGAAATGGTACACAATTAGCCCTTCGCTAAACCCCATGCCAAAAAGTGACCCCAATGCCAATCCAAACAGTTTAGCAACCGTTGCTAAGGATGGCAAGCTTTCGTCACCTCATAGCTGTCAGTGTTATTTTGCATGGCTGTGTTGTTGAACACATACAGTACACAGTTTAAGGTCGGGAAAGGTACACGACTGAGCCACCCAGGTGATGGCAATAATACTAATCACTGTAGACTTCTGTCAAGTTCCGTGCATTACATGAAAACTCCTATTGGACGGTCGCTGTAGTAGTTGATTGAGTTGCATATTGTTTCATATTTTTAGTGTATTGAAACAATGTCATGCACCTTCATTTTGTCCAGTGCATAGCCTACTGCAGGCCTGGTTGACTAGATTTAAAAGACATTTTGAAGCTCTTTCTACTGAAAAAAATTGGTTATTTATGGTGAAATCTCATCATTTACCATGCATCTCAATGGGTGAGAAGGACAGCTTGCCATGTCGCCTCTCTTGCTAACGTGCCTATTGGACAAGGACGCGTTGGGGAGGGACTTAGCCAAGGGCTAATGAATGGTTGCCTCTCCCCACATATCTCCCTGGCTGTGAACGTCATGTGGATGAAAGCATTGGTTGTGCATTAAATGTTGTCCCATGAGAGTGCGTTGCTGACACGGAGAAAGGTCAGAATGTTGGGAAGATATCGTGTGTGACTTGAATGGGAAGAGTGGGTCTTGCCAGCAAGGTGCTAACTAGCCGGTGCAACTTCCCATCCAGACAGAAAAGTCCTATCTAATTGTATTAAATAACGTCAAACTCGGAAACCTTGAATTGTCCCCTTTCTTTCTGCAATGTGTTTGTTTAATACAAATCCACTGTAGACATGTTATGACAGCTACTATCCCCGTCAAGAAATTCCTTGCAGCAGATTAAGTGCTGGAGTTTGTTAGTGCTCGTTGACTATCACTCAACTTAGAAAAATAATCATCTGCAAGGAATTTCTTGACAGGAAGTAGCTCATAACAAGTCTACGGTGGACTTTCATGAAACAAACACTTTGCAGATAGTTGGGCGATAATTCAAGCTTTTTGTACAGCCGCAATGTTTGTGGTGAGATCTGGACAGTTGTTCCACAGCAGCCAGGTCAAGAAAAGGCTACAAACCGCTAAAATGTCACGCCTCATGCAGACAACGCATGGCGCGTGTGCATGCGTCGTGGATGTGCCCTTTTTTGGGGCGGGTTTGCGCACCACCTCCCTCAGTGCTGTCTGCACACCACTGGTCAGGACGGGAAGGATCTCTCTCTCTCTCTGTTTCATACGTTGAACGCATGTGAGCGCGTGCAATGATAGTCAACGGCAGCGCGTTCATGTTGTTTGGGGCAAATCCATCCCAAGAATGCACTCTGTTGCTACCCGGGAAGGAGGAGTGAAATCGCCTCATTATGCGCTTTAGAGCAACTTAATGCAAGTGGATGGGAGGAGAACTCGGGTGCCGTCTCTATTCATTATATACTCTAAGATTGAGCCCAACACGGGTCCAGTGCAGCTTTGAGCTCCCCGCTTGCCTGACTGTGGTGTAGCCTTGCAGAACGCAGCGCGGGCAGGAAACAGGCATCACGTATGGAGACAGACAATCGGAAGTCCAGCCAGGCAGCAATTCAGTCTCTCTCTCTGTCTCTCTCTCTCTCTCTCTCTCTCTCGGTCGGTGACTATAGCAGATGGGCCATGGAAGCCCTGCTGTTTCAGCCAGGAGTCTTCACCCTGTGCACCGTCGAGATTACTCCGTCTCGCTTTCTAATGCATAACTTATACCTGAGGTGGTGGAAGAAGTTACTCACGTGTTTCCCTTAAGGAAAATCAATACTGCAATGTAGAAATAGCTGATCTGTACAACTGTACAAATGGTGTATATAGAGAGATCTTTGGTGTGCGCTACCCCCATGAAAGACTCTGTGCAATGCATAGAGGCAACGACGCTTCCTTTCAGGTGGAATGCCCCATTGATTTGACAGACCTATAGGATAGGAAAAAAGGCTCTCTTGCTTTCCTTTTTGCTCGCTTTTTTTGTGGTTTTGCTTCTTACGGTATGATGTGGATGTTGGTGAAGATGAACTGGAGGACCCCCTGTCCCCCCCTGTACCCCGTCCCAATGTTTTTTGTTTGTTTATTTGTTTTGTCTGCCTGTCAATTTGGTAAAGTATGTATTTTTTGTAAAGGTTTGTAAAGTACAGTATGTAACTGTACGTGAAAAATCTTAAAAAACCAATACAAATATAAGGCCCGTCTAGAGTTTGAATGGACAGGTATCAGTCAAAAGGAAGACATCCAGTCTTCTCCATGTGTGGCTATCCAGGGTTTGATGAGGTCAGCGTCATGATCTTCATATATGGATTATGTAGACAGCCATATATGGTGGTGTGACGTGTCACGAGGCGTGACCATATAGTGAGGCATGACACGAGGTGTGAGAAGAGTATACCTCACATTGCCATGTACTTCACTGTTCTTGTACTTTTAATAATCTGATAATATCTTTTATATGGAAGGTTATGGATGGTTAACAGAAGTCAGTGTGGAATTGCTATAATTAAGTAAAACATAAAAAAATTGAGTACTTCTTTCATCAACTGCCGTACACCCTAGCAGTGCATAGACAGACACTCGAAGCTATAGGCACGCACACGCATTAGGCCATTAGAATATTCTAGCAAAGCGTGTGCGCAGGGAAGCATGTGATTACCTTTTCCATCGCAACGCAATGCGGCGGAGTCAGTCACGGTGATGCTGGGTAATGAAGGAAAACAAATGAAACCCCATAGGGACTTGAATTAAGGCCGTGTCGCAACATTCATTCACCTTTATATACAGTGTTTAAGTAGTTGAACCCAGCCCAGGGACCCCCAACGGTCCTTGGGTGTGTGCGTTTGTAGGGGGGATGAATATGAATTTGGAGTTGAATTAATTTGACCTGCCTTGAGAAGCACTGTAGTCTTAGTGAAACAGACCTGCGTTGAGAAGCACTGTAGTCTCAGTGAAACAGACCTGCGTTGAGAAGCACTGTAGTCTTAGTGAAACAGACCTGCGTTGAGAAGCACTGTAGTCTTAGTGAAACAGACCTGCGTTGAGAAGCACTGTAGTCTTAGTGAAACAGACCTGCGTTGAGAAGCACTGTAGTCTTAGTGAAACAGACCTGCGTTGAGAAGCACTGTAGTCTTAGTGAAACAGACCTGCGTTGAGAAGCACTGTAGTCTTAGTGAAACAGACCTGCCTTGAGAAGCACTGTAGTCTTAGTGAAACAGACCTGCGTTGAGAAGCACTGTAGTCTTAGTGAAACAGACCTGCGTTGAGAAGCACTGTAGTCTTAGTGAAACAGACCTGCGTTGAGAAGCACTGTAGTCTTAGTGAAACAGACCTGCCTTGAGAAGCACTGTAGTCTTAGTGAAACAGACCTGCGTTGAGAAGCACTGTAGTCTTAGTGAAACAGACCTGCGTTGAGAAGCACTGTAGTCTTAGTGAAACAGACCTGCCTTGAGAAGCACTGTAGTCTTAGTGAAACAGACCTGCGTTGAGAAGCACTGTAGTCTTAGTGAAACAGACCTGCGTTGAGAAGCACTGTAGTCTTAGTGAAACAGACCTGCCTTGAGAAGCACTGTAGTCTTAGTGAAACAGACCTGCGTTGAGAAGCACTGTAGTCTTAGTGAAACAGACCTGCGTTGAGAAGCACTGTAGTCTTAGTGAAACAGACCTGCCTTGAGAAGCACTGTAGTCTTAGTGAAACAGACCTGCGTTGAGAAGCACTGTAGTCTTAGTGAAACAGACCTGCGTTGAGAAGCACTGTAGTCTTAGTGAAACAGACCTGCGTTGCTGGTCTTGTTGTTATCTCCGCCGACACTGAACCTCTTCGCCTCCCCCAGAACAGGGATGCTGGGGTTCAAGGGGTTAACATAATGGAAAAGAGTTTCAATTACACAACAAAGGCCTCCACTTAATTATTTTTCAGTCATGTCCGTAGGCTATATATACAGGTCCGTATATATACAGACCCCAACGTATACTCTGTGTATATAATGGTTGAGCCTCACAGCAGCTTTTAACATTGATCTGGTTGCTATGCAACGCCTCTGTCACCTGCACCAGCTATGGGACGTTAAATCTGATCTCCGTTTAACTCGGTTACAAGGACTTTCAAACCTCCATTAGTCGGAATCCAGGATCGTCAGCCATACGAAGTTCGGATGTCATGTGTGCCTTTGTACTGCGTCGCTCCCGACATGCAAGGGTTTCTGGCGAGAGGCAAACAGTGTGTGCTTGTGCTAATAATACTAAAGTGCGTGTACTGAGTGTGTGTATTGGGCGGGGGGGGGGGGGGGTGGGAAAACTCCTTCTCTTAAGGTGAACGCGGGTGGTGGCATAGGCTAACTTAATTTATGCTAACAGCTAGCGGCAGAGACAGAATGAATGTACTTGTGTGTGAGTGCATACTTTATTGCATGGCTGCAACTCTCGGCAACCATATTGATAATGAAAGAGTTGGGTAAACACTGGACGTGACACTAATTAAGCCAACATGTACACTAGCAGCTCCCTGACTCTGCTTGACCTGAACGGAACAGAACTTCATTAGTATTTACTGCTGCTACGACAGTGTCTCGGGAAGCCGGAACAAAGCAATGGTATACACGCTTGTACTCGTACACAGGATGTAACCACATGAGGAAATAATGAAACCTGTGTTATGTCAGTGATGGTGGTCCGCCTGCCTTCCGATTAGCCAATTTTAATATAGGATAATTGCCATTGTTCATGTTAGATCCCACTACATCGCATAGTCAAATATTGTATCCTTTGCACATAAATTGAGTACTCTTACTTTGGTATCTTGATGCCAAGACTTCATATTTTGAATGCAGGACTTGTACTCGTGAAAGAGTATTACTACATTGCGGTATTGCTATACTTTTGACTTTAGTAAAACATGCTGTTCACTCCTCTCCGTTATCTCCTTAATTAACACACTCTTCCTCTAGCTTCTCCCCACTTCATTGTGCGTCACTACTTGGACCTTAATTCACTTTGGTTTCCATTTGACAAAGACATTACGTTGTGTTGTTGACTGTCAAGTAGGAAATGTTCCCTGACTGCATGCTCTCCATCCTTACCGCCAGCCGCCGACTGGTCGATAGCATGCAGCGTCCAGTGACGTGTGGCTGCGTTCATTTCCCCTCAAGCCTCGAGGCCTTAATTGTGTCACGTCTGTCTTTCCTATAACTCCCTCCCACCGCCGTCCCACCCACTACTCCAACCTCTCTCTCTCTGAGGCGCCGTCATTATCATAAGTCAGGGAGCTCGTTGCTTCATTACCAGCTGTAATGGGTACTACTTGTTTGGCACGTTATTGATTAGCTATTGGATCAACATGCACGTTCATCAAGTGCCGACAGGGGCACCTGCCTCCAACAGTGCTTAACATCTGTTTCGTCTGAGGCCAGGTAGTGATGCAATGCTGTGTGTGTGTGTGTGTGTGTGTGTGTGTGTGTGTTACATTGAAGAGTTAGATAAAAAGTTAAAAAACATCCATTAACCATTTATGCTCTATGTTATATCTTTTTTAAGATTGACAGGTGCTTTCACTCTAGAACTGTACTTAGGCCTATATTTATTTTTTCTTTAAACGCATACTTAATACCCCACAAATTGCACAATTGGCCTCCTCCGCCCACTGTCTGATCTCCCTATACCGTTCCCTCTAAGAAAGAAAGAAGTGCTTATATAACAGAGATAATGTCCTCGCCTCTACGCCGCAATAATCTTCTCCATTTACTCCTAAGCGGTGTATCAGCTCTCTAATGGCAGCTCGATCATTGAGGACATTACAGCCCCTCTCTCTGGATAAAGAGACGGAATAGGTGACCATCAAATCATTTTGCATCTAATAGATATAAGCGGGGAGCCTTATACCGCACCTTTTATCTTCACGCCGCCGAGAAGGGGCTCGTGTGACCAAACATGTTGGCCAGTAAATATGAGATGCAAATGAATTCAGCCTATTCAGTCTTTTCATTCGTATAGTGCAGAGTGCTCTCTGCTATATTTCTTTTTGACAAAGGGGGGAGAAAACGCTTCGAGCAACAGGGAAACTGGATGGATGGATGGAGGGATGGATGGATGTTTTTTCTTTTCTTTTATTTTCATTTTTGTCGTCCTCTTCTTCCGGAAACATAATGTTCCAGTTCCATTAAAGCAGCGGCCCTGAACCGACCCCCCCGGGCGCTTGTTGGACATTGAGCTGTTTGCCCAACCGGTTGACCTGTGAATCGCTGTCACTCGCCACTCCACTCATAATGTCCGTCTCCGTCACTCGCTGTGTACAATGGCCGTCTTCTTCATGTCCCACTTGTCCCCGTTTGCTCCCCGCTCTGTCAAACCCGTTGGCCTTTCTTTGTCAGCACATGTTGTCGGCACTTCACAGTCACATGTCACACTCAGATCAGCCAACGCAGGGAAGCTGGAAGTACCCTCACTAAAAACGCCGGGACAACGCTCCACACGTCCCAAACTCTTCTCCCTTCTGGCTCCAAAACTGTGGAATGCACTTCCCATTGCATTCAGAACTGCAGCATCACTCCCAATCTTCCGCCGTAGTCTGAAAACCCACCTTTTCAGACTCCATCATGGCCCATAGCACTTACCCCACCCCCTTAGATAGCATTTCTGTAGACTTAGATAGCATTTGATACAGACTTATAGCATGTTATGTAGACAGCACTAGAATTGCATTGTATGTAGTCATAGCACGTATGTATAGCATAGTAGTATAGATTTAGATTAGATAGTTTATATGTATAGCTTCATTATATAGATATTCCACTGTTACTTTCTTAGCTTACGCATGTTTCTTTATGTGATGTATTCCCATGATTTTTGTTCTTGCTTAATGTAAATCGCTCTGGATTAAGAGCGTCTGCTAAATGCCTAAATTGTAAATTGTAATTGTACATGGTTCCTAATTCCTATACACAAGTATAACTATGGACAAGTATGGCCAAAATGTCCTCTCAGTACAGGGTTGTGTAGCATTGAATGGCCTTCCTCTGCGTATAAGGGATTGTGCTACATGTATTAGTATTATTTATTTCTAGTTACTTTGCATATTATACTTTGATTATTATTATTAGTATGAAACGTTAACCCGATTGGGCTGTATTCATCTATTCCAAAATCTGTAGCAGATCTACAAGCTCACAACGCCTTACGTTATGATGACACATTGATGAGCTTGTAGATCTTCAAAATATATATGTTTTTTTTACAAATAAAACTAAACTGAAGTGAAATGGGACATTCTGCACTACTACTTTAACGTTTGGTACGTTAACCCATTCAGGATGGGAACCCCTATTTTAAGCATTATGTTATACTTTAGCTTAGTAGATCTACAAGCTCGTAGATCCGCTATTTTAGAAAAACCTTTTGAATTCTTTCAGAGCGAACGTTTTTATCTCAAATCTTTGCTTCTTGGGGGTCCCTGGAACAACATATTTTCAGATTGGGATCGCGGCCAAATTATTATAAGTTTGGGGTTCCTTCACGTGAAATAGTTTGACCACCACTGATACAGAAACATGTTTTTCAGAAAACTGTCATGAATTAGAAGACTTAATAAAAACATTGGATTAAGTATTATCGTCTCTGTTGGGTGGAAAACTCACCGTTAAAAACTGTTACTTTTCAGGATTCAAATTGAAAAGCAGAAATCTCTACAAGCTCAAAGCTCTATAACGCTTCGTTAGTTAGAATATGGACGATGTTTTGATGCCAATACCTTTGTACTGTATTTCTACACTGTATATTGATAGTACTTCTTGCACAACTGTCCCTGTTCTGCTCTCAGTGTTGCCAGTGGTTCTCAGACGTTGTTTTAGTTTAGTTTTAGTTTTTCCATTCACTCCAGGGTGAAATGGATTTGTTGTAACAGATGGCCGCGGCGGCACGCGCCACACGATGGAGCCCACATGGCATGCCCTCTCTTTCCACAGCCCTGGAACCAAGGAAATTGATTTATCATTTGGTTAGCCGTGTGTTTCCTTCTGTTTAAAAGGAAGGGGACCCCTGGTGCGCGCTCTCTCTCTCTCTCTCTCTCTCAGTCTTGGCTCTTTGCCACTAGAGCAGTGCCCTTTTGGCACTGGCCTACTTGGAACGATGCAAGTTGTGAAATGCATAATCCCACCCAGTTATTCTTTGTCAGGTATGCCCAAATATGGATCTGAATCCCTTTCATTGGAACCGTTTCCGAATACGGTTGCCTGGTCCCCGATGGCCATGATTCACATTGCCCGTGATCCAACAGCGCACCCGGGTACACTTGCATTGACTCAAATAAATCCTGACACACTGCATTGCATTGCCTCTTTGGCTCTTTGCCGTTATACTACGTCACTGTCAGCCTGCCTGCTATTCACTGTGTCAGTCAGTTCTGTGCTCCAGTTATATACCTTTATTGAAAGGATAAGCCCCTTGAGATGTCACATCTCATTTTAGAGGGGGTCCTCAACACAGATACATTGTACAATACAGTTCACAAAACAATACAACAGTACAACCATACACACAGACAGGACAAAACAAAACAGAACAAAAGCTCTCCCAAAGATAGCTGCTCCCACCCCACTGTTTCAACCCTAAATAGCAGAGTTCACGTGGGGAAAAATATACCCATTGCACAATAAGACCATGTTATTAGGCAAAAACCAACAAACAAACAAACAAGCAATACCAGCATGCATAATGTGATAATAATGAACAGCAGCACTGAGCCAGCAGGGAACACGTATGAAGGTACATACAGATCGGTATGTTATGTTATGTTTATGGAAAACAAGGACAACTGCCAAGAAGAGTAGGTTAATTTAGAAGCATGAGCACGGCGTTAGAAGGTGTATGAAAATTGATTCCTTAAATACGTTGAAGGGAAGTGATTGATCTGAGTGGACTTGGTAGGTCATTCCAATCAGATGGAGCTTTAAATTTGAAGGCACGGCGCCCACTTTCCTTTTGTTATCCTTGTGGGGACTGTAAAGTAGGGATGGTCCGTGTGTCTTACATTATAGGGTGGTGTGTATGGGACAAGACATTGTTTCAGGTTCTGTGGACATACATTTGAAAATAAATTGTAGCCAATGTGAGTGTCTTCGTGATTTAGGTGTGCCGTGTTTGATATTAGTTTGCTATGGATTCTACTTTAGCATTATTATTATTTTTGTTTTACTTTGGAAACTATGCCAAGCAAAGCCCATGAAGAGCCACGTGTAGTCCGCAGGATAAGATCAGCGCATACTGCGGTGATTCAACAGGAGACAGAATAAGATCAGCGCGTACTGCGGTGATTCAACAGGAGACGGACGGCGTTGAGAAATGCTCTGGTGTTATGTGTCGTGCAGCGGCTGTGTTTTATTTTGTTGACGCTTGGCTCGTCGATTAGAGATTATATCACGTTCTTTAAAAAAAAAACAGTCCACTTCCTTCTTTAGGTACGCATGGCGTTCACATTGGAACGATCCGTATCTGAATACACTTCAACGGTCCAGAGACCCGACTTTACAGAACCAGTAAAGTCCTGAGGTGATTTGTCTTCGTCATATAGGGTTTATATATAACTGTTCTAACCGGAAGAACCACCCCTCAATAAAGGCAGCGCAAAAAGCAGAAATAGCGAATCTACAAGCTCACAACGTGGAACATTGCAACGCGGTGTGAGCTTGTAGAGCAGTGTGGAAACAAATATCTCTATCTATCTCTCTCTCACACACATGCACACGCACGCACGCACACTCGCACCCTCTCACTGACGTTCTCTCCCTCCGCTGCCTCTCTCGTTTTCCCCCCATGTCTCCTTCTCTTCCTGTCAACGCTTCTATGTTCCCCTTCCTTTTCTCTCCCTCCCCACCCATCCCCCAACTCGCTCTCCCCCCGTCTGTCTCTTTTTCCTCACTTGTCCTCACACTCTTTTTCTCTCTCCCACCCTTCCTCCCGTCTCTTTCCCTCCTCCCTCCTCACAATTGAATTCGATTCGATTCGATACGATACGATACGATACGATACGATACGATACGATACGATACGATACGATACGATACGATACGATACGGATCGGATTGGATTAATTGTATTCGATTCGATTCAATTCAAAGGAGCTTTATTGGCATGAGAAAACATACACGCATACATTGCCGAAGCAAAAGTGGAACAAAGCGATCAAGATAAAACAATGTATGTATACAAATAAACATTGAATATGAATAGTAATAAAATAAAGGTGTAAACAGAGCTGTGTTACATTGACACTTGTGAGTAATACTATCTTGTGAAACTATAAAAAAAGATTGTCCCTCTCTCTCTCTCTCTCTCGGTGTGTGTCCAGGCCAGTCATCCAATGGATCCGTCGGGGAGGTGTGTATGCAGGTAGACCTGGTCTCTCACCCCGGCACCGGAGAGCACAAAGTCAGCGTGAAGGGTGAGCTCTCCAGCACCTTATGCTCACCCTCCTTGTTCAAACACGCTCACCCACAACACAACGTTATATGTGACTAAATTTGACTGAGGGACTGCCATTGGATTTTTTTTTTTTCATGTCATATGAAACCAGGGAATCATAGCTTCAAATTGACATATTGGTTGTTCGGTTGTTTGACCCACCAGTTTTGGAGATATGGCTTATAGAGTAATGTTTTGCAGAAAACTGCGAGTTGAGAAAACAGGCTTGAAAAGGTTCACTTCTGTGGTCTCTAACATTACACCTAGCTACATGTTTGGGCATTTATTTCATATTTACAGCTTTCAGCTCTGACACTTATTTCAGACATGCTCTAGTATGTGACGAGTCTGCCTGTGCTATTAACTCATTCAAAAAATAGTTTTTCTCCTCTGGTGAAAAGCTGTAATTTGCGCGATGGCAGTCTCTCTCAGTCAAATCTGGTCGCATATTATTTATTAACCATATCAACCATCGTGTGGAAGGAACACATTATTCCAACCAGTTCCTTTTACCTCCATCAGGCTGGCCGCTGGCCATGTATCGATTCTAAAATCGATTCTAAAATGTTAAAAGACTAGCCTTGGGGCAGTGCATGTGGATGTTTGTGGTGTTGTGTTTTCATGAATTTTGTGATTAGTTGTGTTGGGGTGTTTGTGTGTCTGGGAATAATAACGGAATTAGCATTTAGCTTGCACAACACGTCAACACCCCAAAAGGAGTCATTAAAACAATTCTTCAGAAAACTTGGGTCACACACAGCATGCATGGACCTTGTTTCTGTTTGAAGTACAGATGCATTATCCTCCACAACTTTATTCAAGAACAGTGGTTATCAACCTCTTTTTGGGCCAATTCGCCCCATACCAAACCCAATTAAAATGTGGACCTGTGAAATTGCATTATTCTGTGTTGCTTATTATAAATTTAGAAAGCCTCAAATCCAATGCCAAGTCCAAGATTTAATATTAAAATGGGTTGTTATCATCGTGTGATAACAACCCAGCTAAGCTAATGAATAAAATAAATAGAAAGCCTGTGACAATTAGAAGTGGAATCCATAAAAATAGGCATCACTGTTGGAATTTCCAAGTCTAATTTGATCTCGTCACGGACCACGGACGTCAATCGCAAGCAGATAATTTGGTGCAGTATAGCAAACAAGATTAATACATAATAATTGTTCCTCTGTAACATACATAAGAGATAAGAGCATTTGCAGACTGTGCTCCAGTCAGGGGGCTGTGGTTTCCTCTCACAGTGCGCACTGGTTCTCAAACGTGTAGTTTTTTTTTATTAAGGACCCCCATAACTCTGAGAAATTGAACCATTTAGAAGCCCCTCAAGTACACCTGACCCTGAGCGTTCCTGGACGTCACATATTAGAGAACCACCGCACAATGGACTCGTTTTCAGAGCCACACAGTAGACTGCATTCACTGGCGTGTTACAATCACAAGGTTATTATGCAATTGTGCTATTTATACGTGTATACACAGGCCTGCTGAATCCATTGCATTTGTCAACAAGCTGTTGAAAACAGTGTTGTTTCTTTGCTACTGCTACAGTAGAAAAGATGCTATGGGTTATGCTGACGTGGCTGCTGAAAAAGGAACAAAGCCAAATATTTTCCCCTATAGTGATGGCTGCAGCCTGGACAAATATACAGAAGAATTTAGAATTTTATTGAAAGGATAGCCCCTTGAGATGCAGCATCTCATACGGTGCATTTACGGTGTGCGGCGGTCAAGTAGAAAAAACTAATAAGGCTTTTATAACAGGTCAACAACCTCATGGTGCTGCTTTATTTGTGAATGCTCGTCCCCGTCTTCAGTTTTCACGGACAGCGGAACATTACAGCTAATGTTGTAAACAACTTTATGGGAAACGAACCTCGGGCCTTGTGTAGTCCCACCAGACACTTGCACAAAAAGTTCTGTTCAAATGAAAGAACTTCGACTGATGACTCATGGGAAGCCCTAATAGGTAGTGAATAGCTGATATGCATAATAATGAGCTTTGGGTGATTTCAACTTGCCCATAATGTCTTGCTGACAACACTAATTTAAATTGGTGGTGTTGTTGTTTTCTTTTTAATGTAAGTTGGGAATTAATTCAGACTGAATGCTATAGCCATATCAGACTCTCAGCTATGCGTGTCTATCATATTACACCGCATAGACATGCAATTAAATACCAATGGCCATCTTGGATGAACTGAAGTCTGATGAAAAATGATGAAAACTTTCACTCAAATATGCTAAAATGGTATGAAAAACAATCACACCCGACTTCTTACTGACAGTGTCTACTACTATGACGTAAAATTAATTGTCCATTCATTGTCAACGGGAATTTAACGTTTGTGTAGGACAAAGTTTGTGCGCACAGCCGCACACACAGAAAGCTGGACATAGCTAGCGCCCTTAAAAAAACAGAAGGAAACACAAATGCCCCCCAAGAGCACCTCAACCCCCCCTTTCAAAACTCTCGCTTCTTAGTGCTCCCATAAATACGCTAATATCATATTTGGAATTGGAATTTCAGTGGGAGGCATTATTATCCCATCTCATCCTCACAGCTCATTACAGCCATCCAGGGCTTTTCACACCAGTTTCAAATGAAGGTCATTAACGGCACCTTTTTATATTGCTTGTTAAAGTCCATGCTCCCTCGTGTTCCGCCTCCAGGTGTTTGGTTTGCATATAACATAACAAATAATCACAGCATTAAATGCTATGAGCCAAACTATATATTTATATCTGTATATTTATTTAATTTGTTCTATTTAGATGACCCCCCCCCCAACAAAAAAATGATAATTTCTAGCTTTTGTCCACAGTGCTGTGTGTAGGGTGCATACGTTTGTTACTAACAGTCCGTCAGGCATTAGTCCCAACGACACCGTCGCTACTATAACCCGTGGCCGGGTTAAAACACACCCGTGGCTTCCGTCATGCGTGGCAGGTTAAAACCAACATGTGTGGCAGGTAAAACAAACCTGTGGTAGGCTAAAACTAACGCGTGGCTTCCTGTGAGGTTATAGGTTTAGGGTTGGGTGTCGGACTCATGAGCGCACGCTGGTCCCGCTGTGTGTAATGTTGCTTGTTGTGTTCGTCTGTGCTCTGCCAGTGTTGGCGGTGAACAACATCACTTGGCAGACCAACGCCATGTTCCGGCCCTTCGTGGAGGTCAACGCCATCGGGCCCCATCTGGCCGACAAGAAGCGCAAGTTCAGCACCAAGACCAAGAACAACAACTGGTCACCAAAGTACAATGAAACATTCCAATAGTGAGTGTGTTTTTTTTTAACAGGCTACGTAAACACTTAATGACTTATTTTCTATCAATTGCACACCCCAAGCCTCATGGAGATTATTAAGATTTTTGGTCGCATTCCTAAGCCAATATTTTGATGACCGGTGGAATCTGCGGTAGGACACTCAAATAGAGTCTCCTACTGCGGTGGCGCATGTGGTAAAGTCCCTGCCCACCACCACTGAGGTTGTGAGTTCAAATCCACCGTGGTGCAACCGGCTTTGTCGGGCGTCTACACGGACACAATTGGCCCGTTTTCTTGGGTGGGGGGGGGGACAGCCGGGCGGTGTGGATGTACAAAACGATATACAAACTGTGTCACAGACAGTACATACTATATAGTCACTACTCAACTCCAGTTTTAGAGTTAAATTATTCCTGGTCAAAAGCTAAATGCTTTTAAAAAATATGTAAGTATTCAAAAGTACAAACTATAAAGTACCGGTACATGTTCTACTTAATATCAATTCTGTATATTAACCCCATCAAAAGTACAATATATATTTGCTCCTCCTTGTGTTCCTACTGCACACTACTACATACTGTATAATAAGAAATATTCACTCTCAGTGCATCGTCTGATATTCTGGTCAGTGATGGTATTTCTGCTGTCTTACTATACATTACACTATAGAACCTGATAGAATGACCTAATCTACTGATTGAGTGCATGTGAAAGGCTTCACTCTCTGTCGGGGTGGAAACCTCATATGTCCAAAAAACTGTTGCTTTTCAGGACTCAAATTCAAAAGTAGCAGATTGACATGCTCAGAACGCGCCTCTTTGAGCCAAGTTTCAAGCTTGTAGTTCTGCTATACTTTTGATAGTTCTGTATGACGGCCCTAGTATGATCAAGTAGGGCGCTAATGGAAAAACACGAAAGGTTTAATATGGAGTGGCGATAAGAGGTTTCTGCCCGACAGCAAACGGAATAGGTGCTGGTGGGGAGGTGGTCTGCCTGCTCTCTGCCACCACAGGCCACGCAGTATAACTCTGTCATTTGTTCTAGAGTCATGTGTGTTCTCGGGAGCAGTGCTCGTTCCCTTCGGCAGTATTGCCTTGTCGAAAAAGCTGGCAGGGGGGTGAAAGGGATGGCTCTGCACATGCATAAAGTGAGTGGCAAATCGAGTGGCAAAGGCTAAAAAGAAAGGCAGAAAGGCCAAAGCAGTGTTTTGCCACTCAGTAGGCGTTCCCGCATAACGGCATGCACAGGTATGATGATGATGATGATGATGATGTCATGCACATACCCTCTATTTAGCAAAAGATCACAATGTAGACATACTAAAAGTCCTGCCTTTTTGACTTACAAAGGTACAAAAGTATTGACTACTGTATAAATAACATTGCAGGTCTACAAGCTCACAGCGTATCACATAGTGGAGAAAAAAAACGAATCTACAAAGTGACTTGTAAAGTGGAGAAAAAAAGCACAATATACCTTATTGCCTCCGAGATGGTCGACATGCATCATCTCATCCTCAAGTAAAAGTCCTCAAAGTACCTCAAAATTGTACTTTAGTCCAGTACTTGAATGCATGCACTTATACTTGCTTTTCCATCACAGCACAAGCTGTGCCAGTCCAGTGGGAGTAATCGAGACTGATCCTAAAATGTGAGCTCCTATAGCAGTCTCTGCCAACGGAGAGATCAATGTATGCCCAACGCAGGCCTGCATTAGGGACCTCACTCACCGGCGGTGCCGTTTGAATTTTAAGAGGCCATTACGTTGACGTGCGGGGGCATAATTAGAACACAACCTAAAGAAATGGCAGGCTGGTAATCATAATGGCTTGCAGTGTGAATGGAGACGTCCAATTCACTCGCTAAAAACACGAGCCCATTATCTTTAAGACAGGAAGACGCGTCCGGTGTGGTTCCGACCCCTCTTCCTCAGCCTGAAATGTCAGCCAAGTCATATAGGCTTCACTGACAAATTATACGCATCCAAGGAACAGAGGCAAATGTCACAGTCCGACGAGCAAATTGGTATGCATGGAAATACGTCTCGCGCCTGAATGACACCTTCATCAGGCTTCTCAACCGATGTGTTTGTTTCTCTATCGTGCCTAGTTGGTTCGTTTTTAATAACATGTGCGTTCGAATGTCAGACCAGAGAGACAAATGAACGCTGTATATAGTAGGGCATTCACTTCTAGTCATTTTTACTAGTTGACTAGTTGCCTAGTCGACTCTAGTCGACTATAGTCGACGACTAACTACCTAAAATAAAATAAACAATATATACTGTTTTTTCAACTGGTCAAGTACCAACAAGGCTGACTAGAGGATTTACTAGTCGACTAGTAAACTAGTTAGTCGACTAGTTGCTTAATGCCCTGATATATAGTAGCATTATGTTTTTAATAGTTTATGATAAGCTAAGATATAGGATTAGGATAAGACAGACCTGTATTGACACTCTTTGTCCACTGTGTGTCTTCTGGGGGACCCTGGCACAAAACCTTTTCAGATAGGGGGGGGGGGGGGGGGGGGGGGCAAATGTATATTTAAGCAATAAGCCACGAGAGGTCTCAGGTTACCGGGTATTTTACACAAAAGTAGCTACGCTTTGCGCCACCAGAGCGAGCCACATCATTTTCTTGTTGTGCTCGGCAAGTATAGGCTATGTGACGGGAGAATAGCGCTTGATGTCTTTACGGGGCTGCCTGGAGACACACATTCACAGTCATATGAGCCGGGCGGTGCTTAGACGCCCGCACGGCATGGGTTTGTAAAGCAATCAAGCGCTCCCCTTCCCCAGTTCAGCTACAAGGCGGCAGGATGATACAAAGTGATTGAAGGAGTGGGTTATCGGTGAAATTTACACCTGTCACGTGACGGTAACCAGCCAATCAGAATTAAGTATTGGGACTACCCGTTTTAGAAAATGAATTTGGGGGTCTTTGACACGAACGTTTTAGACCCACTGGTTTGGAGCAGTGGTTCAAACCTTTTGGGGCGTGTGACCCTAAAGAGAAATCACACGTTTGCCCGAGACCCAAAAACTAGTGAAAAGAGCTGATCTACAAAGCTTGTAGATCGGCTCTTTTCACTACTTAATCTTAAACATTTGTTTTCTAATTTATGGAATTGTACTGTACTTTTGACTCTTGCACTTCCCTGTGTCTCCCTCCCTCCCTCCACCACACACACACACACACACACACACACACACACACACACAGCATTTTGAGCAACGAGCACGGCCCAGAGGCCTACGAGCTGCACGTGTCGCTGAAGGACTACTGCTTCGCCCGCGAGGACCGCATCATCGGCATGACGGTCATCCAGCTGCGTGAGCTGGCGGACAAGGCCAGCTGCTCGGCCAGCTACCCGCTGGTGAAGAGCATCGCCATGGACGAGACGGGCCTGACCATCATGCGGATACTCTCGCAAAGGACCCACGATGAGGTAGCCAAAGAGTTTGTCCGTCTCAAGACGGACACGCGCTCGCTGGAGGAGGTTTCGTAAAAAAAACTAAAAAAAAACGACGGCAAAAAGACAGGAAACGAAAGAATGATTACGATGATTGATGAGGGTCCCGTTGGAAGAAATGCAGTATACCGAAATGTCGTGTTATGTCTTAACAGAGGAGAGAGAGAGAGAGAGAGAGAGAGAGAGAGAGAGAGAGAGAAAGGAGACAGACTGAAGTTGCAGAAGATTTGGGCTGTCCACGAGGGGGACAGTTATGGGGAGTAGGACTGTCCAGAGAAAGAGAGAGAGAGGCTGAACTTGCACATAAGAGACAGGGTGTCTTCTCTGTGTCTCCTGTCTCCTCTGTGTGTCGGACAGCTCGCAATTCATTTTCAATGGGATTCGACGAGACAACCCTGTTGGGTGGCTGTGTTCTTCCCTCCTCCCCCGACACACAGAGAAGACATGTGTCTCTTATGTGTGAGCGGAGCCAGAGAGAGAGAGAGAGAGTTGTGTTTGTTTGTTTTTGTGCATGTGCGTAAAAAAACATCTGTTGGAATGTTGATTTTAAAACTACAGTATGTAAAAGTGTTTACTTACCGTATGCTTACTATTAAGTACTATATTACTACGAGTTATGTTAACGAGACATGGAATACCTTTCTTTTGTACAACATTTAGTCTTTTTGAACAGAAATTTGTTCCAATAAAGTGCCAAACCAGAGTTAAAACAGAAGAAGACGACGAAGGAGAAGACTAAGAAGAAGAAGACAAAGAAGAAGAAGGGAAAAAGAGCAAAACAAAAATATATGATGAATTATGGTGAACTTAGTATGTTTGAAATTTGCTCGATTATTTTGTCCAGTGTAACATCATCCTCTGACTGTGTGGCGTTCTAATTGTTAAACCACTGGCACCCTCGTGGCATCCCTGGCGTCTGGGCATGTCATTATAGGCGGAAATAAAAAAATAAAATAAAATAAACTTCTGAAATTGTTCTAAGTTAGCAAATCTATGAAGCTCACGACGTGTCGCGATGTGACGTGTCGCAAGCCCGCGTAGATCGGCTATTATGGAAATGATTGATAGAAAAATTGTTGTGGTTAAGTGGTTGAAAAAAAGAAAAAAACTAAAAACAAAAAAGTCTTTCATTTTCGTTGAGTTGTTAATTTTGGCACCCTCGTTATTTTGCGTTGCGTTACCTTTTCGCGCACGCACGCACACACACACACATGCACGCGTGCGCACGTACACACGCAAACACACATTCACACACGCATACACACACATGCACGCACCACACACACACACACACAGCACTCTGTTGTGCATGACCCGCTCTCAAACAAACAGTGTCTCTTCTCCCATGATTCCACCGTTGACCACACGGGGCAGGGCTCCCTTCCCCCTATAACGCCTTCCAAACTCTTTGTATTTTAAGTCCACCTGATGAAAAACTAAAAAAAAGAGAGACCATTTTTTTAAAAGACGTTTGAAAAAAATAAAATTAAAGAAAAAAAGGGCGACGACTGCTATGTAAACCTTCATAGGTGTTTGTAATTTTATAATTACCATGACAACAATGATGACAACCTCCAGTGCTAACAGTCTTGGCAGAGATGATGGGAAAAAAATGTCTTTCGTTTCTTTTCGTTTGTTTTGTTTTGTTCGTTCGTTTTGTTCGTTTCTTGTTTCTGCGTTATTTGGCTTTTCTTTTTGTCTCCGTTCTTTCGGCCGTTGGCTTCCAGCCTTTCTGAATCAGTGGTTCTCAAAGTGGGGTCGGGGCCGGGGACCCCCAGGGCGTCCTTGAGTGGGTTCCAAGGTGTCCCCCTACATAGCTACAGGATTACTAGACCCAAATGGACCCTTTTACAGGTCTGTAGCGCTTAAGAGCATACACATTCTCAGAGTTATTTGGGGTCCGTGGCCGATTGCATATATATATATACGAAAACCAGGGTCCTATATAGAGAACTCTTGAGAATCACTGTTCTGAATGACCACTGTGAACATGAGCTTTGGAAGGCGAGCTTACATTTAAAACATTGACAGTTTGATATTTTTGTCCTTTCATGTTTTACCATAAGGTTTGTTCCTGAGAAACTGCCAAAGTTATATAAAGTTGTTTGTACAAAAAAAAAGAAAAATCAATCCATTACCTGTAATGAAGATATATCTGTCTATCTATAGATCTATATTTACTTTTTCAATGCTAAATATCTGATTGTCAATAGGGTGGTTCTGAGACTTTCTTTTTTTTTTTATATGATTTTGTCGTGAAGCTGTCGATCAATATTGAAAGTTGCACATGTTACTTTTACACATTTCAGTTCTACCAGCTTCTGTCATCTCAATTTTATTTTTTTTCTTCATAACGGAAAGAGTCTAACATTTGGTAAATATGCAACATTCCTATGTATTGCACTGATGGCGAATTGTATGTCATGTAAATATATTTAGTGAGATATTGTACAAAAAAAAAGACGTCTCCTTTCATTCATATAATGTGCAAAAGGATGTCGCAAATCATGGTAAAACTTGTGGAAAGATTTTCCGATTGAACTGAATTGAAAATTACATGTCAAAAAGTGGCTATCCTTAATGATTAATAATAATAATGATAATATTTTTTTAGTAAAACACTAATATTCAGGACTAAAGCATGTAGAGGGTTTGGTTACAGTAGACTTGACTGAGTAAGCATGCAGTTATTGCCCCCCGACGCACGTGAACCAGCTTTTAAGAGGCATATTTATGGTTTCTCAAGTTATGGCCTCAAAATGATTCAGTGACCCACATTGACCATCTTCACAATATAATACGTGTGGTTATGTATAGGGACATGCCAATGGTTGGGAAAATATCATTAAAGTTCTGAGCTGCAGGCGTATTAGGCTCCTTGCTTCCAACCAAGATATTAAAAATGGCCTATTGAGATTTGACTTAAAGCGCTCTGGGAGCATGCGGCCGAAGCTCCTTGCTGTAGCCATAGGACCAGCTGTGCTGGTCATGAACCCACAGACCTGACCACCTGAACCAATCAGGCCAGACAAAGTATGTCCATTAATCAATGCCATCGTATCGGCCTTACTTTCCCTCTGCAAGCAAGAGGGAAAGGAAGAGATACAGTACAGTAGTTGTAGGCATAGAGAGGAGCAGTGGCTCAGGGGTATAGAGTGGCTGGATGGTAACCGCAAGGTTGCCATTTCGAACTTGGGCTCCCCCAGAGTTAGGGCCGATTCATACTCCTATTTTACCGCTGTAGTGCCGAAATTATTGTCATACATTTTCAGTAGCACCGAAGAGTCGACTTTAGGACGGTACCCCCCCCAACCTCACATGACGTCACATTGTAGGCTCTACAGAACCGAACCGACTTTTATTCGGCTCTAAAATAGGAGTATGAATCGCGCCTTAGTGTCGAAGTGTCCTTGAGCAAGACACTGAACCCCTAATTGCTCCTGATGTGCTGGTTGGTGCCTTGCATGGTTTCCGCTGCCATCGGTGTATGAATGCGTGTGTGAATGGGTGAACGTAATGCACAATCTATGTAAAGCGCCTTGGATAAAGGCGCTATATAAATGCACCATTTATATAGAGAAAGAAAAGAAAGAAAGAAAGATAAAGAAAGGGTAAGAGTGTTACCCTAGAGTGATTAAAAAAGGACTGAGATGCCGATGAATGTGCAGAGAATATCTGTAGCTAAGCTCTGTTGCCTCTGCATCATGCAGGAGTTATACGTAGATGACGGTGCAACACAATTCCTCACTATCTTTCTGACTCAATGATTAACAGCAAACAAATTGGCATAAAAATCTCCTTTTTTTTCTCCTAATTTTGCTTGTGTCACCACTATAGGCACAGTATTAGGGCTACAGAATTATAATTCGTTAAATATGACTACACATACTGCATACACCTTTCACACTGAACCAAAATTAGGCAGGTCTGTGTTGCGTCACATATTGCCCTACATTACATTTTGCTTTGCATTTACTTTGTAAATCACTGTGGATGAATCTGAGGTGCAATATCCTATTACAATTTGTACGATGAAACTGCTGAATGATGCAATTTAAAAGGATGAAATATCCACAGTAGGCCTATAGGAGTTCTAAGAATCCCTCCTGACCTGACCTGGGGAAGATACAGGGCGACTTCAGGGATAAACAATGTTATAGAGCTATGGAAGAATAATTCTGAATGACCTCCGCAAACCTTACCTCTGAAGGACATGCGCGCTGCTTCTGGTGCGTGTGCGTGCGTGCGTGCATGCATGATTTACAGGAATATAGACAAGCCGGTGAGTAATAACGGTAAGTTTAATCTGGTCAATAGGCTAAGGCAGGGATGGCCATCATGGCCAGGAGGGTGCCTGCCTGGGTGGGTATAGGGTTGGGACGAGGTTGATCAGGATTGTCCAAGCCTTGAGAAAGGACTGGACTAACTTGTGATCGATGAATGACATCCTTTTAAAACATGGTTGACACAATCAAGCGCTATCAGAGGAAAGGTCTGCCGGATAGCCTACAACACATCCTTTGGTTAACCACTTTTCTGTATGAGGAAACCATTTCTGAATCCCCAATTTGAGTTTCTCCTAAAACACCTTTAACATTAAACATTAAAGTCGCAAAAGAAGTAGTGAGAGGAGTGTGTGTGTGTGTGTGTGTGTGTGTGTGTGACTGTGTGTGTGTGTGTGTGTGTGACTGTGTGTGTACGGGTGTGCGTGTGTGTGTCAATTTAACAAAGGTGCAGACGATCAGAAATCAGCAGAGAGTAATCGACGTTTGCGCTATGCCAAATTGAAGTGGACTCGGACCCAGACTTTTTTTTTCCTCCCTGGAAATAAAAACCTTCTGTGTTTCCGAGGCTACAAAAGAAGAGACATATTTTTTCCCACTTCCACTTTCATTTCATAATCCGTGCCCACATTCAAATGGCCATACGCTGTGTCCACTATTATTGGCTTCATTCATTTTCATCTCTTTCCCCATTATAGACCTACAGTACTTACCAAACAAATCTACTTCTATCCGTAAGCCCATGTATTTAACTGCCTGCATAGACTGGAGCGAAATATGGCGAACTTGAGGAGCTGGCGCCCACACACATTGAACTTAGTTAGTTTGGTAAACGCCTTTGACAATGAAGGGAAAATGAATGTACCTCATTACGTCATATTGTCTCTTTATTGTTAATGGGCATTTAATGTTTGTGTTGGCACCTTACATCACCTAATCAACATGAGTTAGACTTTAATATATTAGCGCCCCTCACTTCACACAGGTGTGATTTTTAACTTGAGATTTGATACGTATTTCTCTCTATGGCTCCTGTTAAATCTCTTTCATAGCAGCAGTAATGTGGTTATGAAGTATTAGCCTTAAATATTAATGAGCAGTCGCCCAGAAGCCATGGAACCTGTCCCATGTGTATGTCCAATATAAGTCTCACAATGTAATTGCCAAACCAGCTGGACATAACATAGCTCACGATTGATTATATACTAGCCCAGTAAAAGTTGTAGTATTGTTTTGTAGTCGACAGGCAGGAACAACAGGCGGCAACTTCCTTTTCCCCCTCAAACCGATTTCTCAATAAAAGCTCTCATAGCCTGTAGCTTTTATTGAGAAAAAAAAATCAGTTTAAGGGAAAAGGAAGTTGCCGCCCCGTTGTTCCTGCCTGTCGACTACAAAACAAATACTACAACATGACGTAACGATATCATCCTCTCCCGAAAGGATCATATACCCTAAATGAAATGGTGCCCAGGATAGATCACACCACTCTATGAACTTGTCTACTCCAGCTGTATGGCTGAGGATGTTATCGGTTTCTTGAATTAGGTTGAAAACCTTCAAAAACAAAGAAACAAGGGGTTAACAACAATGCCAAACAATCAACTTATGTTTTCAAACCAAGTTATTTTTAACCATCTTGTTTTGAAACAATAATTTTTAAATAATCAAAATTCTTTTAAACAATGAAACAAAGTGTTTTTACACAATTAATGCCTAAATTAAATGTATTTTAAATTAAATTAAAGTCACCATTTAACAAATTAAAACATTTCAGGTTAATTTACCCTTTAAGTTGAATGAATTATTTAGGTAAACATCTAAGTATAAGTATTTAAAGGGAAAGCTGAACTTGTAGACCAGCTTTACTTCAGCGTGCAGGGTCCGGCCCATTCCTCTCTGTTATGTCATATGACGAGCATTTAACTTTTAATATCACAATTATTGTAGCTAATCTTTAACTGAATCTGGAAGTATTCCTTTATTAAATGATTCTTCATAGTCTGGAATTGTAACTGATCAATTTTCTTTTGTGACTTTCGCCTTTATTTTATATGGAGGGACAGTCAGTGGTGTAAACTTTATTTATATAGCACATTTCATACATAAAATGCAACTCTGTCACATTCTGTCTCTCCCTCAGTCTCCACACTGGCCTCCCATATCCCATTCCAGCACACCCAGTTCCATTTACACACCTGTCAACTACCTAATCAGCCCAGCAGTGAACACTTCTCCAATCAACCTGCTCACTATAAAACTGGACTCAGTACAAACACTCATTGTCAGTTCATAACCTGTGTCACAGATGTCCTGCCTGTTCATGTGTTGACTTTGATGTCATTCTGATTCATGCCTGATTCCTACCTGCATTCCCCTGTGTAAGATATCTCGTAATTCTTTATTAAATACTTTATTATTATACTCTAGTTTGTTGTGACTTTGCTCCTGGGTTCAACTCTGTCTGCATCCTTGACAACTAAAGTACTTCACATATTAAACTTTATTTATATAGCACATGTCATACATAAAATGCAACTCAAAGTACTTCACATGAAAATAAAATAAAAAATAACAAGCAGCGGAATGCCAGAAACAAAAAGTAGGTCAATCTACAATTAGCAAATAAAAATAGCAATACAAAACTAAAACATTAAAAATGGTAAGGAAATTTGTATTGGATAATACATTTTAAATTGATATTATTAGATATTCAACTTTATTGACATTTATAATTAAATTGGTGTCTTTACACTGTAGAATCCATTGTTGTTTGTTTCTGTTGCTTAACTCTGTTGCTTTAACTACATATAAGTGTCTATTTGTTTGTCTCTAAATGTTTTGATGAATTGAACAATGCCCTTTGTTCAATTCATGCCATACTATAGCACGCCGTTTTTCATCATTTTTGAGGATTTGAAGAAAATTCAAAATTTCAAAAAACATGGGTTATAGCCCATCGTTTTTTGAATTTTTGAAAAAAATGTTATCCTCATTTTTCATCATTTTTGAACATGGGCTATAGCCCCTACCGTACGGCATACTATAGCACGCCGTTTTTCATCAATTTTGAGGATTTGAAGAAAATTCAAAATTTCAAAAAACATGGGTTATAGCCCATCGTTTTTTGAATTTTTGAAAAAATGTTATCCTCATTTTTCATCATTTTTGAACATGGGCTATAGCCCCTACCGTACGGCATACTATAGCACGCCGTTTTTCATCATTTTTGAGGATTTGAAGAAAATTCAAAATTTCAAAAAACATGGGTTATAGCCCATCGTTTTTTGAATTTTTGAAAAAAATGTTATCCTCATTTTTCATCATTTTTGAACATGGGCTATAGCCCCTACCATACGGCATACTATAGCACGCCGTTTTTCATCATTTTTGAGGATTTGAAGAAAATTCAAAATTTCAAAAAACATGGGTTATAGCCCATCGTTTTTTGAATTTTTGAAAAAAATGTTATCCTCATTTTTCATCATTTTTGAACATGGGCTATAGCCCCTACCGTACGGCATACTATAGCACGCCGTTTTTCATCATTTTTGAGGATTTGAAGAAAATTCAAAATTTCAAAAAACATGGGTTATAGCCCATCGTTTTTTGAATTTTTGAAAAAAATGTTATCCTCATTTTTCATCATTTTTGAACATGGGCTATAGCCCCTACCGTACGGCATACTATAGCACGCCGTTTTTCATCATTTTTGAGGATTTGAAGAAAATTCAAAATTTCAAAAAACATGGGTTATAGCCCATCGTTTTTTGAATTTTTGAAAAAAATGTTATCCTCATTTTTCATCATTTTTGAACATGGGCTATAGCCCCTACCATACGGCATACTATAGCACGCCGTTTTTCATCATTTTTGAGGATTTGAAGAAAATTCAAAATTTAAAAAAACATGGGTTATAGCCCATCGTTTTTTGAATTTTTGAAAAAAATGTTATCCTCATTTTTCATCATTTTTGAACATGGGCTATAGCCCCTACCGTACGGCATACTATAGCACGCCGTTTTTCATCATTTTTGAGGATTTGAAGAAAATTCAAAATTTCAAAAAACATGGGTTATAGCCCATCGTTTTTTGAATTTTTGAAAAAAATGTTATCCTCATTTTTCATCATTTTTGAACATGGGCTATAGCCCCTACCGTACGGCATACTATAGCACGCCGTTTTTCATCATTTTTGAGGATTTGAAGAAAATTCAAAATTTCAAAAAACATGGGTTATAGCCCATCGTTTTTTGAATTTTTGAAAAAAATGTTATCCTCATTTTTCATCATTTTTGAACATGGGCTATAGCCCCTACCGTACGGCATACTATAGCACGCCGTTTTTCATCATTTTTGAGGATTTGAAGAAAATTCAAAATTTCAAAAAACATGGGTTATAGCCCATCGTTTTTTGAATTTTTGAAAAAAATGTTATCCTAATTTTTCATCATTTTTGAACATGGGCTATAGCCCCTACCGTACGGCATACTATAGCATGCCGTTTTTCATCATTTTTGAGGATTTGAAGAAAATTCAAAATTAAAAAAAACATGGGTTATAGCCCATCGTTTTTTGAATTTTTGAAAAAAATGTTATCCTCATTTTTCATCATTTTTGAACATGGGCTATAGCCCCTACCGTACGGCATACTATAGCACGCCGTTTTTCATCATTTTTGAGGATTTGAAGAAAATTCAAAATTTCAAAAAACATGGGTTATAGCCCATCGTTTTTTTGAATTTTTGAAAAAAATGTTATCCTCATTTTTCATCATTTTTGAACATGGGCTATAGCCCCTACCGTACGGCATACTATAGCACGCCGTTTTTCATCATTTTTGAGGATTTGAAGAAAATTCAAAATTTCAAAAAACATGGGTTATAGCCCATCGTTTTTTGAATTTTTGAAAAAAATGTTATCCTAATTTTTCATCATTTTTGAACATGGGCTATAGCCCCTACCGTACGGCATACTATAGCACGCCGTTTTTCATCATTTTTGAGGATTTGAAGAAAATTCAAAATTTCAAAAAACATGGGTTATAGCCCATCGTTTTTTGAATTTTTGAAAAAAATGTTATCCTCATTTTTCATCATTTTTGAACATGGGCTATAGCCCCTACCGTACGGCATACTATAGCACGCCGTTTTTCATCATTTTTGAGGATTTGAAGAAAATTCAAAATTTCAAAAAACATGGGTTATAGCCCATCGTTTTTTGAATTTTTGAAAAAAATGTTATCCTCATTTTTCATCATTTTTGAACATGGGCTATAGCCCCTACCGTACGGCATACTATAGCACGCCGTTTTTCATCATTTTTGAGGATTTGAAGAAAATTCAAAATTTAAAAAAACATGGGTTATAGCCCATCGTTTTTTGAATTTTTGAAAAAAATGTTATCCTCATTTTTCATCATTTTTGAACATGGGCTATAGCCCCTACCGTACGGCATACTATAGCACGCCGTTTTTCATCATTTTTGAGGATTTGAAGAAAATTCAAAATTTCAAAAAACATGGGTTATAGCCCATTGTTTTTGAATTTTTGAAAAAAATGTTATCCTCATTTTTCATCATTTTTGAACATGGGCTATAGCCCCTACCGTACGGCATACTATAGCACGCCGTTTTTCATCATTTTTGAGGATTTGAAGAAAATTCAAAATTTCAAAAAACATGGGTTATAGCCCATCGTTTTTTTTAATTTTTGAAAAAAATGTTATCCTCATTTTTCATCATTTTTGAACATGGGCTATAGCCCCTACCGTACGGCATACTATAGCACGCCGTTTTTCATCATTTTTGAGGATTTGAAGAAAATTCAAAATTTCAAAAAACATGGGTTATAGCCCATCGTTTTTTGAATTTTTGAAAAAAATGTTATCCTAATTTTTCATCATTTTTGAACATGGGCTATAGCCCCTACCGTACGGCATACTATAGCACGCCGTTTTTCATCATTTTTGAGGATTTGAAGAAAATTCAAAATTTCAAAAAACATGGGTTATAGCCCATCGTTTTTTGAATTTTTGAAAAAAATGTTATCCTCATTTTTCATCATTTTTGAACATGGGCTATAGCCCCTACCGTACGGCATACTATAGCACGCCGTTTTTCATCATTTTTGAGGATTTGAAGAAAATTCAAAATTTCAAAAAACATGGGTTATAGCCCATCGTTTTTTGAATTTTTGAAAAAAATGTTATCCTCATTTTTCATCATTTTTGAACATGGGCTATAGCCCCTACCGTACGGCATACTATAGCACGCCGTTTTTCATCATTTTTGAGGATTTGAAGAAAATTCAAAATTTCAAAAAACATGGGTTATAGCCCATCGTTTTTTGAATTTTTGAAAAAAATGTTATCCTCATTTTTCATCATTTTTGAACATGGGCTATAGCCCCTACCGTACGGCATACTATAGCACGCCGTTTTTCATCATTTTTGAGGATTTGAAGAAAATTCAAAATTTCAAAAAACATGGGTTATAGCCCATCGTTTTTTTGAATTTTTGAAAAAAATGTTATCCTCATTTTTCATCATTTTTGAACATGGGCTATAGCCCCTACCGTACGGCATACTATAGCACGCCGTTTTTCATCATTTTTGAGGATTTGAAGAAAATTCAAAATTTCAAAAAACATGGGTTATAGCCCATCGTTTTTTGAATTTTTGAAAAAAATGTTATCCTAATTTTTCATCATTTTTGAACATGGGCTATAGCCCCTACCGTACGGCATACTATAGCACGCCGTTTTTCATCATTTTTGAGGATTTGAAGAAAATTCAAAATTTCAAAAAACATGGGTTATAGCCCATCGTTTTTTGAATTTTTGAAAAAAATGTTATCCTCATTTTTCATCATTTTTGAACATGGGCTATAGCCCCTACCGTACGGCATACTATAGCACGCCGTTTTTCATCATTTTTGAGGATTTGAAGAAAATTCAAAATTTCAAAAAACATGGGTTATAGCCCATTGTTTTTGAATTTTTGAAAAAAATGTTATCCTCATTTTTCATCATTTTTGAACATGGGCTATAGCCCCTACCGTACGGCATACTATAGCACGCCGTTTTTCATCATTTTTGAGGATTTGAAGAAAATTCAAAATTTCAAAAAACATGGGTTATAGCCCATCGTTTTTTTAATTTTTGAAAAAAATGTTATCCTCATTTTTCATCATTTTTGAACATGGGCTATAGCCCCTACCGTACGGCATACTATAGCACGCCGTTTTTCATCATTTTTGAGGATTTGAAGAAAATTCAAAATTTCAAAAAACATGGGTTATAGCCCATTGTTTTTGAATTTTTGAAAAAAATGTTATCCTCATTTTTCATCATTTTTGAACATGGGCTATAGCCCCTACCGTACGGCATACTATAGCACGCCGTTTTTCATCATTTTTGAGGATTTGAAGAAAATTCAAAATTTCAAAAAACATGGGTTATAGCCCATCGTTTTTTTAATTTTTGAAAAAAATGTTATCCTCATTTTTCATCATTTTTGAACATGGGCTATAGCCCCTACCGTACGGCATACTATAGCACGCCGTTTTTCATCATTTTTGAGGATTTGAAGAAAATTCAAAATTTCAAAAAACATGGGTTATAGCCCATTGTTTTTGAATTTTTGAAAAAAATGTTATCCTCATTTTTCATCATTTTTGAACATGGGCTATAGCCCCTACCGTACGGCATACTATAGCACGCCGTTTTTCATCATTTTTGAGGATTTGAAGAAAATTCAAAATTTCAAAAAACATGGGTTATAGCCCATCGTTTTTTGAATTTTTGAAAAAAATGTTATCCTAATTTTTCATCATTTTTGAACATGGGCTATAGCCCCTACCGTACGGCATACTATAGCACGCCGTTTTTCATCATTTTTGAGGATTTGAAGAAAATTCAAAATTTCAAAAAACATGGGTTATAGCCCATTGTTTTTGAATTTTTGAAAAAAATGTTATCCTCATTTTTCATCATTTTTGAACATGGGCTATAGCCCCTACCGTACGGCATACTATAGCACGCCGTTTTTCATCATTTTTGAGGATTTGAAGAAAATTCAAAATTTCAAAAAACATGGGTTATAGCCCATCGTTTTTTTTAATTTTTGAAAAAAATGTTATCCTCATTTTTCATCATTTTTGAACATGGGCTATAGCCCCTACCGTACGGCATACTATAGCACGCCGTTTTTCATCATTTTTGAGGATTTGAAGAAAATTCAAAATTTCAAAAAACATGGGTTATAGCCCATCGTTTTTTGAATTTTTGAAAAAAATGTTATCCTAATTTTTCATCATTTTTGAACATGGGCTATAGCCCCTACCGTACGGCATACTATAGCACGCCATTTTTCATCATTTTTGAGGATTTGAAGAAAATTCAAAATTTCAAAAAACATGGGTTATAGCCCATCGTTTTTTGAATTTTTGAAAAAAATGTTATCCTCATTTTTCATCATTTTTGAACATGGGCTATAGCCCCTACCGTACGGCATACTATAGCACGCCGTTTTTCATCATTTTTGAGGATTTGGAGAAAATTCAAAATTTCAAAAAACATGGGTTATAGCCCATCGTTTTTTGAATTTTTGAAAAAAATGTTATCCTCATTTTTCATCATTTTTGAACATGGGCTATAGCCCCTACCGTACGGCATACTATAGCACGCCGTTTTTCATCATTTTTGAGGATTTGAAGAAAATTCAAAATTTCAAAAAACATGGGTTATAGCCCATCGTTTTTTTAATTTTTGAAAAAAATGTTATCCTCATTTTTCATCATTTTTGAACATGGGCTATAGCCCCTACCGTACGGCATACTATAGCACGCCGTTTTTCATCATTTTTGAGGATTTGAAGAAAATTCAAAATTTCAAAAAACATGGGTTATAGCCCATCGTTTTTTTGAATTTTTGAAAAAAATGTTATCCTCATTTTTCATCATTTTTGAACATGGGCTATAGCCCCTACCGTACGGCATACTATAGCACGCCGTTTTTCATCATTTTTGAGGATTTGAAGAAAATTCAAAATTTCAAAAAACATGGGTTATAGCCCATCGTTTTTTGAATTTTTGAAAAAAATGTTATCCTAATTTTTCATCATTTTTGAACATGGGCTATAGCCCCTACCGTACGGCATACTATAGCACGCCGTTTTTCATCATTTTTGAGGATTTGAAGAAAATTCAAAATTTCAAAAAACATGGGTTATAGCCCATCGTTTTTTGAATTTTTGAAAAAAATGTTATCCTCATTTTTCATCATTTTTGAACATGGGCTATAACCCCTACCGTACGGCATACTATAGCACGCCGTTTTTCATCATTTTTGAGGATTTGAAGAAAATTCAAAATTTCAAAAAACATGGGTTATAGCCCATTGTTTTTGAATTTTTGAAAAAAATGTTATCCTCATTTTTCATCATTTTTGAACATGGGCTATAGCCCCTACCGTACGGCATACTATAGCACGCCGTTTTTCATCATTTTTGAGGATTTGAAGAAAATTCAAAATTTCAAAAAACATGGGTTATAGCCCATCGTTTTTTTAATTTTTGAAAAAAAAGTTATCCTCATTTTTCATCATTTTTGAACATGGGCTATAGCCCCTACCGTACGGCATACTATAGCACGCCGTTTTTCATCATTTTTGAGGATTTGAAGAAAATTCAAAATTTCAAAAAACATGGGTTATAGCCCATCGTTTTTTTGAATTTTTGAAAAAAATGTTATCCTCATTTTTCATCATTTTTGAACATGGGCTATAGCCCCTACCGTACGGCATACTATAGCACGCCGTTTTTCATCATTTTTGAGGATTTGAAGAAAATTCAAAATTTCAAAAAACATGGGTTATAGCCCATCGTTTTTTGAATTTTTGAAAAAAATGTTATCCTAATTTTTCATCATTTTTGAACATGGGCTATAGCCCCTACCGTACGGCATACTATAGCACGCCGTTTTTCATCATTTTTGAGGATTTGAAGAAAATTCAAAATTTCAAAAAACATGGGTTATAGCCCATCGTTTTTTGAATTTTTGAAAAAAATGTTATCCTCATTTTTCATCATTTTTGAACATGGGCTATAGCCCCTACCGTACGGCATACTATAGCACGCCGTTTTTCATCATTTTTGAGGATTTGAAGAAAATTCAAAATTTCAAAAAACATGGGTTATAGCCCATCGTTTTTTGAATTTTTGAAAAAAATGTTATCCTCATTTTTCATCATTTTTGAACATGGGCTATAGCCCCTACCGTACGGCATACTATAGCACGCCGTTTTTCATCATTTTTGAGGATTTGAAGAAAATTCAAAATTTCAAAAAACATGGGTTATAGCCCATTGTTTTTGAATTTTTGAAAAAAATGTTATCCTCATTTTTCATCATTTTTGAGGATTTGAAGAAAATTCAAAATTTCAAAAAACATGGGTTATAGCCCATCGTTTTTTGAATTTTTGAAAAAAATGTTATCCTCATTTTTCATCATTTTTGAACATGGGCTATAGCCCCTACCGTACGGCATACTATAGCACGCCGTTTTTCCTCATTTTTGAGGATTTGAAGAAAATTCAAAATTTCAAAAAACATGGGTTATAGCCCATCGTTTTTTGAATTTTTGAAAAAAATGTTATCCTCATTTTTCATCATTTTTGAACATGGGCTATAGCCCCTACCGTACGGCATACTATAGCACGCCGTTTTTCATCATTTTTGAGGATTTGAAGAAAATTCAAAATTTCAAAAAACATGGGTTATAGCCCATTGTTTTTGAATTTTTGAAAAAAATGTTATCCTCATTTTTCATCATTTTTGAACATGGGCTATAGCCCCTACCGTACGGCATACTATAGCACGCCGTTTTTCATCATTTTTGAGGATTTGAAGAAAATTCAAAATTTCAAAAAACATGGGTTATAGCCCATCGTTTTTTTTAATTTTTGAAAAAAATGTTATCCTCATTTTTCATCATTTTTGAACATGGGCTATAGCCCCTACCGTACGGCATACTATAGCACGCCGTTTTTCATCATTTTTGAGGATTTGAAGAAAATTCAAAATTTCAAAAAACATGGGTTATAGCCCATCGTTTTTTGAATTTTTGAAAAAAATGTTATCCTAATTTTTCATCATTTTTGAACATGGGCTATAGCCCCTACCGTACGGCATACTATAGCACGCCGTTTTTCATCATTTTTGAGGATTTGAAGAAAATTCAAAATTTCAAAAAACATGGGTTATAGCCCATCGTTTTTTGAATTTTTGAAAAAAATGTTATCCTCATTTTTCATCATTTTTGAACATGGGCTATAGCCCCTACCGTACGGCATACTATAGCACGCCGTTTTTCATCATTTTTGAGGATTTGAAGAAAA
Organism: Protomyctophum bolini; assembly: GCF_963924005.1. Classification (NCBI taxonomy): domain Eukaryota; kingdom Metazoa; phylum Chordata; class Actinopteri; order Myctophiformes; family Myctophidae; genus Protomyctophum; species Protomyctophum bolini. The sequence continues at coordinate 47,584,383 of NC_137862.1, read as the reverse complement.
TTCAAAATTTCAAAAAACATGGGTTATAGCCCATCGTTTTTTGAATTTTTGAAAAAAATGTTATCCTCATTTTTCATCATTTTTGAACATGGGCTATAGCCCCTACCGTACGGCATACTATAGCACGCCGTTTTTCATCATTTTTGAGGATTTGAAGAAAATTCAAAATTTCAAAAAACATGGGTTATAGCCCATCGTTTTTTTAATTTTTGAAAAAAATGTTATCCTCATTTTTCATCATTTTTGAACATGGGCTATAGCCCCTACCGTACGGCATACTATAGCACGCCGTTTTTCATCATTTTTGAGGATTTGAAGAAAATTCAAAATTTCAAAAAACATGGGTTATAGCCCATCGTTTTTTTGAATTTTTGAAAAAAATGTTATCCTCATTTTTCATCATTTTTGAACATGGGCTATAGCCCCTACCGTACGGCATACTATAGCACGCCGTTTTTCATCATTTTTGAGGATTTGAAGAAAATTCAAAATTTCAAAAAACATGGGTTATAGCCCATCGTTTTTTGAATTTTTGAAAAAAATGTTATCCTAATTTTTCATCATTTTTGAACATGGGCTATAGCCCCTACCGTACGGCATACTATAGCACGCCGTTTTTCATCATTTTTGAGGATTTGAAGAAAATTCAAAATTTCAAAAAACATGGGTTATAGCCCATCGTTTTTTGAATTTTTGAAAAAAATGTTATCCTCATTTTTCATCATTTTTGAACATGGGCTATAGCCCCTACCGTACGGCATACTATAGCACGCCGTTTTTCATCATTTTTGAGGATTTGAAGAAAATTCAAAATTTCAAAAAACATGGGTTATAGCCCATTGTTTTTGAATTTTTGAAAAAAATGTTATCCTCATTTTTCATCATTTTTGAACATGGGCTATAGCCCCTACCGTACGGCATACTATAGCACGCCGTTTTTCATCATTTTTGAGGATTTGAAGAAAATTCAAAATTTCAAAAAACATGGGTTATAGCCCATCGTTTTTTTAATTTTTGAAAAAAATGTTATCCTCATTTTTCATCATTTTTGAACATGGGCTATAGCCCCTACCGTACGGCATACTATAGCACGCCGTTTTTCATCATTTTTGAGGATTTGAAGAAAATTCAAAATTTCAAAAAACATGGGTTATAGCCCATCGTTTTTTTGAATTTTTGAAAAAAATGTTATCCTCATTTTTCATCATTTTTGAACATGGGCTATAGCCCCTACCGTACGGCATACTATAGCACGCCGTTTTTCATCATTTTTGAGGATTTGAAGAAAATTCAAAATTTCAAAAAACATGGGTTATAGCCCATCGTTTTTTGAATTTTTGAAAAAAATGTTATCCTAATTTTTCATCATTTTTGAACATGGGCTATAGCCCCTACCGTACGGCATACTATAGCACGCCGTTTTTCATCATTTTTGAGGATTTGAAGAAAATTCAAAATTTCAAAAAACATGGGTTATAGCCCATCGTTTTTTGAATTTTTGAAAAAAATGTTATCCTCATTTTTCATCATTTTTGAACATGGGCTATAGCCCCTACCGTACGGCATACTATAGCACGCCGTTTTTCATAATTTTTGAGGATTTGAAGAAAATTCAAAATTTCAAAAAACATGGGTTATAGCCCATCGTTTTTTGAATTTTTGAAAAAAATGTTATCCTCATTTTTCATCATTTTTGAACATGGGCTATAGCCCCTACCGTACGGCATACTATAGCACGCCGTTTTTCATCATTTTTGAGGATTTGAAGAAAATTCAAAATTTCAAAAAACATGGGTTATAGCCCATCGTTTTTTTAATTTTTGAAAAAAATGTTATCCTCATTTTTCATCATTTTTGAACATGGGCTATAGCCCCTACCGTACGGCATACTATAGCACGCCGTTTTTCATCATTTTTGAGGATTTGAAGAAAATTCTAAATTTCAAAAAACATGGGTTATAGCCCATCGTTTTTTTGAATTTTTGAAAAAAATGTTATCCTCATTTTTCATCATTTTTGAACATGGGCTATAGCCCCTACCGTACGGCATACTATAGCACGCCGTTTTTCATCATTTTTGAGGATTTGAAGAAAATTCAAAATTTCAAAAAACATGGGTTATAGCCCATCGTTTTTTGAATTTTTGAAAAAAATGTTATCCTAATTTTTCATCATTTTTGAACATGGGCTATAGCCCCTACCGTACGGCATACTATAGCACGCCGTTTTTCATCATTTTTGAGGATTTGAAGAAAATTCAAAATTTCAAAAAACATGGGTTATAGCCCATCGTTTTTTGAATTTTTGAAAAAAATGTTATCCTCATTTTTCATCATTTTTGAACATGGGCTATAGCCCCTACCGTACGGCATACTATAGCACGCCGTTTTTCATCATTTTTGAGGATTTGAAGAAAATTCAAAATTTCAAAAAACATGGGTTATAGCCCATTGTTTTTGAATTTTTGAAAAAAATGTTATCCTCATTTTTCATCATTTTTGAACATGGGCTATAGCCCCTACCGTACGGCATACTATAGCACGCCGTTTTTCATCATTTTTGAGGATTTGAAGAAAATTCAAAATTTCAAAAAACATGGGTTATAGCCCATCGTTTTTTGAATTTTTGAAAAAAATGTTATCCTCATTTTTCATCATTTTTGAACATGGGCTATAGCCCCTACCGTACGGCATACTATAGCACGCCGTTTTTCATCATTTTTGAGGATTTGAAGAAAATTCAAAATTTCAAAAAACATGGGTTATAGCCCATCGTTTTTTTGAATTTTTGAAAAAAATGTTATCCTCATTTTTCATCATTTTTGAACATGGGCTATAGCCCCTACCGTACGGCATACTATAGCACGCCGTTTTTCATCATTTTTGAGGATTTGAAGAAATTTCAAAATTTCAAAAAACATGGGTTATAGCCCATCGTTTTTTGAATTTTTGAAAAAAATGTTATCCTAATTTTTCATCATTTTTGAACATGGGCTATAGCCCCTACCGTACGGCATACTATAGCACGCCGTTTTTCATCATTTTTGAGGATTTGAAGAAAATTCAAAATTTCAAAAAACATGGGTTATAGCCCATCGTTTTTTGAATTTTTGAAAAAAATGTTATCCTCATTTTTCATCATTTTTGAACATGGGCTATAGCCCCTACCGTACGGCATACTATAGCACGCCGTTTTTCATCATTTTTGAGGATTTGAAGAAAATTCAAAATTTCAAAAAACATGGGTTATAGCCCATTGTTTTTGAATTTTTGAAAAAAATGTTATCCTCATTTTTCATCATTTTTGAACATGGGCTATAGCCCCTACCGTACGGCATACTATAGCACGCCGTTTTTCATCATTTTTGAGGATTTGAAGAAAATTCAAAATTTCAAAAAACATGGGTTATAGCCCATCGTTTTTTTAATTTTTGAAAAAAATGTTATCCTCATTTTTCATCATTTTTGAACATGGGCTATAGCCCCTACCGTACGGCATACTATAGCACGCCGTTTTTCATCATTTTTGAGGATTTGAAGAAAATTCAAAATTTCAAAAAACATGGGTTATAGCCCATTGTTTTTTGAATTTTTGAAAAAAATGTTATCCTCATTTTTCATCATTTTTGAACATGGGCTATAGCCCCTACCGTACGGCATACTATAGCACGCCGTTTTTCATCATTTTTGAGGATTTGAAGAAAATTAAAAATTTAAAAAAACATGGGTTATAGCCCATCGTTTTTTGAATTTTTGAAAAAAATGTTATCCTCATTTTTCATCATTTTTGAACATGGGCTATAGCTCCTACTGTACGGCATACTATAGCACGCCGTTTTTCATCATTTTTGACGATTTGAAGAAAATTCAAAATTTCAAAAAACATGGGTTATAGCCCATCGTTTTTTGAATTTATGAAAAAAATGTTATCCTCATTTTTCATCATTTTTGAACATGGGCTATAGCCCCTACCGTACGGCATACTATAGCACGCCGTTTTTCATCATTTTTGAGGATTTGAAGAAAATTCAAAATTTCAAAAAACATGGGTTATAGCCCATTGTTTTTGAATTTTTGAAAAAAATGTTATCCTCATTTTTCATCATTTTTGAACATGGGCTATAGCCCCTACCGTACGGCATACTATAGCACGCCGTTTTTCATCATTTTTGAGGATTTGAAGAAAATTCAAAATTTCAAAAAACATGGGTTATAGCCCATCGTTTTTTGAATTTTTGAAAAAAATGTTATCCTCATTTTTCATCATTTTTGAACATGGGCTATAGCCCCTACCGTACGGCATACTATAGCACGCCGTTTTTCATCATTTTTGAGGATTTGAAGAAAATTCAAAATTTCAAAAAACATGGGTTATAGCCCATTGTTTTTTGAATTTTTGAAAAAAATGTTATCCTCATTTTTCATCATTTTTGAACATGGGCTATAGCCCCTACCGTACGGCATACTATAGCACGCCGTTTTTCATCATTTTTGAGGATTTGAAGAAAATTCAAAATTTCAAAAAACATGGGTTATAGCCCATCGTTTTTTGAATTTTTGAAAAAAATGTTATCCTCATTTTTCATCATTTTTGAACATGGGCTATAGCTCCTACCGTACGGCATACTATAGCACGCCGTTTTTCATCATTTTTGACGATTTGAAGAAAATTCAAAATTTCAAAAAACATGGGTTATAGCCCATCGTTTTTTGAATTTTTGAAAAAAATGTTATCCTCATTTTTCATCATTTTTGAACATGGGCTATAGCCCCTACCGTACGGCATACTATAGCACGCCGTTTTTCATCATTTTTGAGGATTTGAAGAAAATTCAAAATTTCAAAAAACATGGGTTATAGCCCATCGTTTTTTGAATTTTTGAAAAAAATGTTATCCTCATTTTTCATCATTTTTGAACATGGGCTATAGCCCCTACCGTACGGCATACTATAGCACGCCGTTTTTCATCATTTTTGAGGATTTGAAGAAAATTCAAAATTTCAAAAAACATGGGTTATAGCCCATTGTTTTTTGAATTTTTGAAAAAAATGTTATCCTCATTTTTCATCATTTTTGAACATGGGCTATAGCCCCTACCGTACGGCATACTATAGCACGCCGTTTTTCATCATTTTTGAGGATTTGAAGAAAATTCAAAATTTCAAAAAACATGGGTTATAGCCCATTGTTTTTTGAATTTTTGAAAAAAATGTTATCCTCATTTTTCATCATTTTTGAACATGGGCTATAGCCCCTACCGTACGGCATACTATAGCACGCCGTTTTTCATCATTTTTGAGGATTTGAAGAAAATTCAAAATTTCAAAAAACATGGGTTATAGCCCATCGTTTTTTGAATTTTTGAAAAAAATGTTATCCTCATTTTTCATCATTTTTGAACATGGGCTATAGCTCCTACCGTACGGCATACTATAGCACGCCGTTTTTCATCATTTTTGACGATTTGAAGAAAATTCAAAATTTCAAAAAACATGGGTTATAGCCCATCGTTTTTTGAATTTTTGAAAAAAATGTTATCCTCATTTTTCATCATTTTTGAACATGGGCTATAGCCCCTACCGTACGGCATACTATAGCACGCCGTTTTTCATCATTTTTGAGGATTTGAAGAAAATTCAAAATTTAAAAAAACATGGGTTATAGCCCATCGTTTTTTGAATTTTTGAAAAAAATGTTATCCTCATTTTTCATCATTTTTGAACATGGGCTATAGCCCCTACCGTACGGCATACTATAGCACGCCGTTTTTCATCATTTTTGAGGATTTGAAGAAAATTCAAAATTTCAAAAAACATGGGTTATAGCCCATTGTTTTTTGAATTTTTGAAAAAAATGTTATCCTCATTTTTCATCATTTTTGAACATGGGCTATAGCCCCTACCGTACGGCATACTATAGCACGCCGTTTTTCATCATTTTTGAGGATTTGAAGAAAATTCAAAATTTCAAAAAACATGGGTTATAGCCCATCGTTTTTTGAATTTTTGAAAAAAATGTTATCCTCATTTTTCATCATTTTTGAACATGGGCTATAGCTCCTACCGTACGGCATACTATAGCACGCCGTTTTTCATCATTTTTGACGATTTGAAGAAAATTCAAAATTTCAAAAAACATGGGTTATAGCCCATCGTTTTTTGAATTTTTGAAAAAAATGTTATCCTCATTTTTCATCATTTTTGAACATGGGCTATAGCCCCTACCGTACGGCATACTATAGCACGCCGTTTTTCATCATTTTTGAGGATTTGAAGAAAATTCAAAATTTCAAAAAACATGGGTTATAGCCCATCGTTTTTTGAATTTTTGAAAAAAATGTTATCCTCATTTTTCATCATTTTTGAACATGGGCTATAGCCCCTACCGTACGGCATACTATAGCACGCCGTTTTTCATCATTTTTGAGGATTTGAAGAAAATTCAAAATTTCAAAAAACATGGGTTATAGCCCATTGTTTTTGAATTTTTGAAAAAAATGTTATCCTCATTTTTCATCATTTTTGAACATGGGCTATAGCCCCTACCGTACGGCATACTATAGCACGCCGTTTTTCATCATTTTTGAGGATTTGAAGAAAATTCAAAATTTCAAAAAACATGGGTTATAGCCCATCGTTTTTTGAATTTTTGAAAAAAATGTTATCCTCATTTTTCATCATTTTTGAACATGGGCTATAGCCCCTACCGTACGGCATACTATAGCACGCCGTTTTTCATCATTTTTGAGGATTTGAAGAAAATTTAAAATTTAAAAAAACATGGGTTATAGCCCATCGTTTTTTGAATTTTTGAAAAAAATGTTATCCTCATTTTTCATCATTTTTGAACATGGGCTATAGCTCCTACTGTACGGCATACTATAGCACGCCGTTTTTCATCATTTTTGACGATTTGAAGAAAATTCAAAATTTCAAAAAACATGGGTTATAGCCCATCGTTTTTTGAATTTATGAAAAAAATGTTATCCTCATTTTTCATCATTTTTGAACATGGGCTACAGCCCCTACCGTACGGCATACTATAGCACGCCGTTTTTCATCATTTTTGAGGATTTGAAGAAAATTCAAAATTTCAAAAAACATGGGTTATAGCCCATTGTTTTTGAATTTTTGAAAAAAATGTTATCCTCATTTTTCATCATTTTTGAACATGGGCTATAGCCCCTACCGTACGGCATACTATAGCACGCCGTTTTTCATCATTTTTGAGGATTTGAAGAAAATTCAAAATTTCAAAAAACATGGGTTATAGCCCATCGTTTTTTGAATTTTTGAAAAAAATGTTATCCTCATTTTTCATCATTTTTGAACATGGGCTATAGCCCCTACCGTACGGCATACTATAGCACGCCGTTTTTCATCATTTTTGAGGATTTGAAGAAAATTCAAAATTTCAAAAAACATGGGTTATAGCCCATTGTTTTTTGAATTTTTGAAAAAAATGTTATCCTCATTTTTCATCATTTTTGAACATGGGCTATAGCCCCTACCGTACGGCATACTATAGCACGCCGTTTTTCATCATTTTTGAGGATTTGAAGAAAATTCAAAATTTCAAAAAACATGGGTTATAGCCCATCGTTTTTTGAATTTTTGAAAAAAATGTTATCCTCATTTTTCATCATTTTTGAACATGGGCTATAGCTCCTACCGTACGGCATACTATAGCACGCCGTTTTTCATCATTTTTGACGATTTGAAGAAAATTCAAAATTTCAAAAAACATGGGTTATAGCCCATCGTTTTTTGAATTTTTGAAAAAAATGTTATCCTCATTTTTCATCATTTTTGAACATGGGCTATAGCCCCTACCGTACGGCATACTATAGCACGCCGTTTTTCATCATTTTTGAGGATTTGAAGAAAATTCAAAATTTCAAAAAACATGGGTTATAGCCCATCGTTTTTTGAATTTTTGAAAAAAATGTTATCCTCATTTTTCATCATTTTTGAACATGGGCTATAGCCCCTACCGTACGGCATACTATAGCACGCCGTTTTTCATCATTTTTGAGGATTTGAAGAAAATTCAAAATTTCAAAAAACATGGGTTATAGCCCATTGTTTTTTGAATTTTTGAAAAAAATGTTATCCTCATTTTTCATCATTTTTGAACATGGGCTATAGCCCCTACCGTACGGCATACTATAGCACGCCGTTTTTCATCATTTTTGAGGATTTGAAGAAAATTCAAAATTTCAAAAAACATGGGTTATAGCCCATCGTTTTTTGAATTTTTGAAAAAAATGTTATCCTCATTTTTCATCATTTTTGAACATGGGCTATAGCTCCTACCGTACGGCATACTATAGCACGCCGTTTTTCATCATTTTTGACGATTTGAAGAAAATTCAAAATTTCAAAAAACATGGGTTATAGCCCATCGTTTTTTGAATTTTTGAAAAAAATGTTATCCTCATTTTTCATCATTTTTGAACATGGGCTATAGCCCCTACCGTACGGCATACTATAGCACGCCGTTTTTCATCATTTTTGAGGATTTGAAGAAAATTCAAAATTTCAAAAAACATGGGTTATAGCCCATTGTTTTTGAATTTTTGAAAAAAATGTTATCCTCATTTTTCATCATTTTTGAACATGGGCTATAGCCCCTACCGTACGGCATACTATAGCACGCCGTTTTTCATCATTTTTGAGGATTTGAAGAAAATTCAAAATTTCAAAAAACATGGGTTATAGCCCATCGTTTTTTTAATTTTTGAAAAAAATGTTATCCTCATTTTTCATCATTTTTGAACATGGGCTATAGCCCCTACCGTACGGCATACTATAGCACGCCGTTTTTCATCATTTTTGAGGATTTGAAGAAAATTCAAAATTTCAAAAAACATGGGTTATAGCCCATCGTTTTTTTGAATTTTTGAAAAAAATGTTATCCTCATTTTTCATCATTTTTGAACATGGGCTATAGCCCCTACCGTACGGCATACTATAGCACGCCGTTTTTCATCATTTTTGAGGATTTGAAGAAATTTCAAAATTTCAAAAAACATGGGTTATAGCCCATCGTTTTTTGAATTTTTGAAAAAAATGTTATCCTAATTTTTCATCATTTTTGAACATGGGCTATAGCCCCTACCGTACGGCATACTATAGCACGCCGTTTTTCATCATTTTTGAGGATTTGAAGAAAATTCAAAATTTCAAAAAACATGGGTTATAGCCCATCGTTTTTTGAATTTTTGAAAAAAATGTTATCCTCATTTTTCATCATTTTTGAACATGGGCTATAGCCCCTACCGTACGGCATACTATAGCACGCCGTTTTTCATCATTTTTGAGGATTTGAAGAAATTTCAAAATTTCAAAAAACATGGGTTATAGCCCATCGTTTTTTGAATTTTTGAAAAAAATGTTATCCTAATTTTTCATCATTTTTGAACATGGGCTATAGCCCCTACCGTACGGCATACTATAGCACGCCGTTTTTCATCATTTTTGAGGATTTGAAGAAAATTCAAAATTTCAAAAAACATGGGTTATAGCCCATCGTTTTTTGAATTTTTGAAAAAAATGTTATCCTCATTTTTCATCATTTTTGAACATGGGCTATAGCCCCTACCGTACGGCATACTATAGCACGCCGTTTTTCATCATTTTTGAGGATTTGAAGAAAATTCAAAATTTCAAAAAACATGGGTTATAGCCCATTGTTTTTGAATTTTTGAAAAAAATGTTATCCTCATTTTTCATCATTTTTGAACATGGGCTATAGCCCCTACCGTACGGCATACTATAGCACGCCGTTTTTCATCATTTTTGAGGATTTGAAGAAAATTCAAAATTTCAAAAAACATGGGTTATAGCCCATCGTTTTTTTAATTTTTGAAAAAAATGTTATCCTCATTTTTCATCATTTTTGAACATGGGCTATAGCCCCTACCGTACGGCATACTATAGCACGCCGTTTTTCATCATTTTTGAGGATTTGAAGAAAATTCAAAATTTCAAAAAACATGGGTTATAGCCCATTGTTTTTTGAATTTTTGAAAAAAATGTTATCCTCATTTTTCATCATTTTTGAACATGGGCTATAGCCCCTACCGTACGGCATACTATAGCACGCCGTTTTTCATCATTTTTGAGGATTTGAAGAAAATTAAAAATTTAAAAAAACATGGGTTATAGCCCATCGTTTTTTGAATTTTTGAAAAAAATGTTATCCTCATTTTTCATCATTTTTGAACATGGGCTATAGCTCCTACTGTACGGCATACTATAGCACGCCGTTTTTCATCATTTTTGACGATTTGAAGAGAATTCAAAATTTCAAAAAACATGGGTTATAGCCCATCGTTTTTTGAATTTATGAAAAAAATGTTATCCTCATTTTTCATCATTTTTGAACATGGGCTATAGCCCCTACCGTACGGCATACTATAGCACGCCGTTTTTCATCATTTTTGAGGATTTGAAGAAAATTCAAAATTTCAAAAAACATGGGTTATAGCCCATTGTTTTTGAATTTTTGAAAAAAATGTTATCCTCATTTTTCATCATTTTTGAACATGGGCTATAGCCCCTACCGTACGGCATACTATAGCACGCCGTTTTTCATCATTTTTGAGGATTTGAAGAAAATTCAAAATTTCAAAAAACATGGGTTATAGCCCATCGTTTTTTGAATTTTTGAAAAAAATGTTATCCTCATTTTTCATCATTTTTGAACATGGGCTATAGCCCCTACCGTACGGCATACTATAGCACGCCGTTTTTCATCATTTTTGAGGATTTGAAGAAAATTCAAAATTTCAAAAAACATGGGTTATAGCCCATCGTTTTTTGAATTTTTGAAAAAAATGTTATCCTCATTTTTCATCATTTTTGAACATGGGCTATAGCTCCTACCGTACGGCATACTATAGCACGCCGTTTTTCATCATTTTTGACGATTTGAAGAAAATTCAAAATTTCAAAAAACATGGGTTATAGCCCATCGTTTTTTGAATTTTTGAAAAAAATGTTATCCTCATTTTTCATCATTTTTGAACATGGGCTATAGCCCCTACCGTACGGCATACTATAGCACGCCGTTTTTCATCATTTTTGAGGATTTGAAGAAAATTCAAAATTTCAAAAAACATGGGTTATAGCCCATCGTTTTTTGAATTTTTGAAAAAAATGTTATCCTCATTTTTCATCATTTTTGAACATGGGCTATAGCCCCTACCGTACGGCATACTATAGCACGCCGTTTTTCATCATTTTTGAGGATTTGAAGAAAATTCAAAATTTCAAAAAACATGGGTTATAGCCCATTGTTTTTTGAATTTTTGAAAAAAATGTTATCCTCATTTTTCATCATTTTTGAACATGGGCTATAGCCCCTACCGTACGGCATACTATAGCACGCCGTTTTTCATCATTTTTGAGGATTTGAAGAAAATTCAAAATTTCAAAAAACATGGGTTATAGCCCATTGTTTTTTGAATTTTTGAAAAAAATGTTATCCTCATTTTTCATCATTTTTGAACATGGGCTATAGCCCCTACCGTACGGCATACTATAGCACGCCGTTTTTCATCATTTTTGAGGATTTGAAGAAAATTCAAAATTTCAAAAAACATGGGTTATAGCCCATCGTTTTTTGAATTTTTGAAAAAAATGTTATCCTCATTTTTCATCATTTTTGAACATGGGCTATAGCTCCTACCGTACGGCATACTATAGCACGCCGTTTTTCATCATTTTTGACGATTTGAAGAAAATTCAAAATTTCAAAAAACATGGGTTATAGCCCATCGTTTTTTGAATTTTTGAAAAAAATGTTATCCTCATTTTTCATCATTTTTGAACATGGGCTATAGCCCCTACCGTACGGCATACTATAGCACGCCGTTTTTCATCATTTTTGAGGATTTGAAGAAAATTCAAAATTTAAAAAAACATGGGTTATAGCCCATCGTTTTTTGAATTTTTGAAAAAAATGTTATCCTCATTTTTCATCATTTTTGAACATGGGCTATAGCCCCTACCGTACGGCATACTATAGCACGCCGTTTTTCATCATTTTTGAGGATTTGAAGAAAATTCAAAATTTCAAAAAACATGGGTTATAGCCCATTGTTTTTTGAATTTTTGAAAAAAATGTTATCCTCATTTTTCATCATTTTTGAACATGGGCTATAGCCCCTACCGTACGGCATACTATAGCACGCCGTTTTTCATCATTTTTGAGGATTTGAAGAAAATTCAAAATTTCAAAAAACATGGGTTATAGCCCATCGTTTTTTGAATTTTTGAAAAAAATGTTATCCTCATTTTTCATCATTTTTGAACATGGGCTATAGCTCCTACCGTACGGCATACTATAGCACGCCGTTTTTCATCATTTTTGACGATTTGAAGAAAATTCAAAATTTCAAAAAACATGGGTTATAGCCCATCGTTTTTTGAATTTTTGAAAAAAATGTTATCCTCATTTTTCATCATTTTTGAACATGGGCTATAGCCCCTACCGTACGGCATACTATAGCACGCCGTTTTTCATCATTTTTGAGGATTTGAAGAAAATTCAAAATTTCAAAAAACATGGGTTATAGCCCATCGTTTTTTGAATTTTTGAAAAAAATGTTATCCTCATTTTTCATCATTTTTGAACATGGGCTATAGCCCCTACCGTACGGCATACTATAGCACGCCGTTTTTCATCATTTTTGAGGATTTGAAGAAAATTCAAAATTTCAAAAAACATGGGTTATAGCCCATTGTTTTTGAATTTTTGAAAAAAATGTTATCCTCATTTTTCATCATTTTTGAACATGGGCTATAGCCCCTACCGTACGGCATACTATAGCACGCCGTTTTTCATCATTTTTGAGGATTTGAAGAAAATTCAAAATTTCAAAAAACATGGGTTATAGCCCATCGTTTTTTGAATTTTTGAAAAAAATGTTATCCTCATTTTTCATCATTTTTGAACATGGGCTATAGCCCCTACCGTACGGCATACTATAGCACGCCGTTTTTCATCATTTTTGAGGATTTGAAGAAAATTTAAAATTTAAAAAAACATGGGTTATAGCCCATCGTTTTTTGAATTTTTGAAAAAAATGTTATCCTCATTTTTCATCATTTTTGAACATGGGCTATAGCTCCTACTGTACGGCATACTATAGCACGCCGTTTTTCATCATTTTTGACGATTTGAAGAAAATTCAAAATTTCAAAAAACATGGGTTATAGCCCATCGTTTTTTGAATTTATGAAAAAAATGTTATCCTCATTTTTCATCATTTTTGAACATGGGCTACAGCCCCTACCGTACGGCATACTATAGCACGCCGTTTTTCATCATTTTTGAGGATTTGAAGAAAATTCAAAATTTCAAAAAACATGGGTTATAGCCCATTGTTTTTGAATTTTTGAAAAAAATGTTATCCTCATTTTTCATCATTTTTGAACATGGGCTATAGCCCCTACCGTACGGCATACTATAGCACGCCGTTTTTCATCATTTTTGAGGATTTGAAGAAAATTCAAAATTTCAAAAAACATGGGTTATAGCCCATCGTTTTTTGAATTTTTGAAAAAAATGTTATCCTCATTTTTCATCATTTTTGAACATGGGCTATAGCCCCTACCGTACGGCATACTATAGCACGCCGTTTTTCATCATTTTTGAGGATTTGAAGAAAATTCAAAATTTCAAAAAACATGGGTTATAGCCCATTGTTTTTTGAATTTTTGAAAAAAATGTTATCCTCATTTTTCATCATTTTTGAACATGGGCTATAGCCCCTACCGTACGGCATACTATAGCACGCCGTTTTTCATCATTTTTGAGGATTTGAAGAAAATTCAAAATTTCAAAAAACATGGGTTATAGCCCATCGTTTTTTGAATTTTTGAAAAAAATGTTATCCTCATTTTTCATCATTTTTGAACATGGGCTATAGCTCCTACCGTACGGCATACTATAGCACGCCGTTTTTCATCATTTTTGACGATTTGAAGAAAATTCAAAATTTCAAAAAACATGGGTTATAGCCCATCGTTTTTTGAATTTTTGAAAAAAATGTTATCCTCATTTTTCATGATTTTTGAACATGGGCTATAGCCCCTACCGTACGGCATACTATAGCACGCCGTTTTTCATCATTTTTGAGGATTTGAAGAAAATTCAAAATTTCAAAAAACATGGGTTATAGCCCATCGTTTTTTGAATTTTTGAAAAAAATGTTATCCTCATTTTTCATCATTTTTGAACATGGGCTATAGCCCCTACCGTACGGCATACTATAGCACGCCGTTTTTCATCATTTTTGAGGATTTGAAGAAAATTCAAAATTTCAAAAAACATGGGTTATAGCCCATTGTTTTTTGAATTTTTGAAAAAAATGTTATCCTCATTTTTCATCATTTTTGAACATGGGCTATAGCCCCTACCGTACGGCATACTATAGCACGCCGTTTTTCATCATTTTTGAGGATTTGAAGAAAATTCAAAATTTCAAAAAACATGGGTTATAGCCCATCGTTTTTTGAATTTTTGAAAAAAATGTTATCCTCATTTTTCATCATTTTTGAACATGGGCTATAGCTCCTACCGTACGGCATACTATAGCACGCCGTTTTTCATCATTTTTGACGATTTGAAGAAAATTCAAAATTTCAAAAAACATGGGTTATAGCCCATCGTTTTTTGAATTTTTGAAAAAAATGTTATCCTCATTTTTCATCATTTTTGAACATGGGCTATAGCCCCTACCGTACGGCATACTATAGCACGCCGTTTTTCATCATTTTTGAGGATTTGAAGAAAATTCAAAATTTCAAAAAACATGGGTTATAGCCCATCGTTTTTTGAATTTTTGAAAAAAATGTTATCCTCATTTTTCATCATTTTTGAACATGGGCTATAGCCCCTACCGTACGGCATACTATAGCACGCCGTTTTTCATCATTTTTGAGGATTTGAAGAAAATTCAAAATTTCAAAAAACATGGGTTATAGCCCATCGTTTTTTGAATTTTTGAAAAAAAATTATCCTCATTTTTCATCATTTTTGAACATGGGCTATAGCCCCTACCGTACGGCATACTATAGCACGCCGTTTTTCATCATTTTTGAGGATTTGAAGAAAATTCAAAATTTCAAAAAACATGGGTTATAGCCCATCGTTTTTTGAATTTTTGAAAAAAAATTTATCCTCATTTTTCATCATTTTTGAACATGGGCTATAGCCCCTACCGTACGGCATACTATAGCACGCCGTTTTTCATCATTTTTGAGGATTTGAAGAAAATTCAAAATTTCAAAAAACATGGGTTATAGCCCATCGTTTTTTGAATTTTTGAAAAATAATGTTATCCTCATTTTTCATCATTTTTGAACATGGGCTATAGCCCCTACCGTACGGCATACTATAGCACGCCGTTTTTCATCATTTTTGAGGATTTGAAGAAAATTCAAAATTTCAAAAAACATGGGTTATAGCCCATTGTTTTTGAATTTTTGAAAAAAATGTTATCCTCATTTTTCATCATTTTTGAACATGGGCTATAGCCCCTACCGTACGGCATACTATAGCACGCCGTTTTTCATCATTTTTGAGGATTTGAAGAAAATTCAAAATTTCAAAAAACATGGGTTATAGCCCATTGTTTTTGAATTTTTGAAAAAAATGTTATCCTCATTTTTCATCATTTTTGAACATGGGCTATAGCCCCTACCGTACGGCATACTATAGCACGCCGTTTTTCATCATTTTTGAGGATTTGAAGAAAATTCAAAATTTCAAAAAACATGGGTTATATATAGCACATTGTTTTTTGAATTTTTGAAAAAAATGTTATCCTCATTTTTCATCATTTTTGAACATGGGCTATAGCCCCTACCGTACGGCATACTATAGCACGCCGTTTTTCATCATTTTTGAGGATTTGAAGAAAATTCAAAATTTCAAAAAACATGGGTTATAGCCCATCGTTTTTTGAATTTTTGAAAAAAATGTTATCCTCATTTTTCATCATTTTTGAACCTGGGCTATAGCTCCTACCGTACGGCATACTATAGCACGCCGTTTTTCATCATTTTTGAGGATTTTAAGAAAATTCAAAATTTCAAAAAACATGGGTTATAGCCCATAGTTTTTTGAATTTTTGAAAAAAATGTTATCCTCATTTTTCATCATTTTTGAACATGGGCTATAGCCCCTACCGTACGGCATACTATAGCACGCCGTTTTTCATCATTTTTGAGGATTTGAAGAAAATTCAAAATTTCAAAAAACATGGGTTATAGCCCATCGTTTTTTGAATTTTTGAAAAAAATGTTATCCTCATTTTTCATCATTTTTGAACCTGGGCTATAGCTCCTACCGTACGGCATACTATAGCATGCCGTTTTTCATCATTTTTGAGGATTTGAAGAAAATTCAAAATTTCAAAAAACATGGGTTATAGCCCATAGTTTTTTGAATTTTTGAAAAAAATGTTATCCTCATTTTTCATCATTTTTGAACATGGGCTATAGCCCCTACCGTACGGCATTTGTAAGTGTAAGGCTTAATTGGGTCGTCCACTCACAGTTAACAGTCTTTGTATTGAGTTTGTGCTTGAAATACTGTAATTCTGCAAACTGTTAATAAATATTTCAATCAATCAATCAATCAAAATTGACATTTCAACTATTGATCAGACGCTATGCATTGACGACACCTAGTGGTCATTCATTTTAATTGCATGCATGCAGAGAAATCACAACATTGTGAGACGCACTGGGTCGTTGCCATGTTTTGCCACGGAAACCAGCGACCTGCCTTGTGTAAGTAAGTAAGTAAATTATATTTATAAAGCATCTTTCTTAACAATGTTACAAAGTGCTGTACAGTGACACAATAAAATCAATCATAATTAAAACAGGACAGTACAACAAGCAAATAAGAACAACATAATCAAGTCAAATAAAATCAGAAAAATGTTCCCGAAATAAAAACGTTTTCAGTGGACGAAGCCAGGCTTGATACGAGCAGACGTGGCAACGCGATCGAAACGCAATCTCCCGTTGGCCGAGAGGTTGGAACTCACGGGCCAATGGGAGCCTGTGTCGTGTAATTTCTCCCTTTACACTGACTATAATTCTATCTATTTGAGACAGAAACGGCTAAGCAATACGGCAGGCTGTAGGCTGTAGTCAAAAGCACCGGACGAATGAAGGCAGGCAGAGAGTGTTCTGAAGTGTAGTGTAGAGTCGATCATTTTATTGCAACCGAGACCAAGACAGAGAGCTTCGCCATTGTCCCTGAGCCTGGAGCTCAGGGACTCCCTCGTACTGAACCGCTGCCGCGGCCAGTTTAAGACTCCCTAAACCTTGCATTTTACAGGACATATATACAGTGTTTTTTCATAGACACAGATATACGGAGGTGGAGACTGAAACTTTAAATACCGGTATTCATCAATATATTGCCACTTGGTAAGCAAAGGTCTCTCCTGGATACAATAGAATGCTAAGTTCCCTATCACACCTGGCCAGGCCAAGCTACTTGACTAAGGCCCACGACACCTTGACTTTAAATATCAAAGACAGGCCTCTGCAGACACAGTGACTGCAGATAGTGACAGTTGACTTATTTAGCATGCCCTTAGCACAGTGACCAAATGTATAAGTCGGACATTTTATCATGGCTTATATATGAATATCATGAAATATAGATACCACACCTGCATGCTTTTGGGCGGCCAATAAGGGCAGGGGTAAAACAGAGAGAATTGTTCCGGATCCTTAACATCAACTAGCACAGAAAAGCTGTGTTGTAGTAACCAGCAGTTAGCTCAGTGTGATGAGTGGCTGTACTTAGTTGTGATCCACAGGTCCACGGTTCAAATCCCACATTATTCATGTGTCTCTGTGATGCTTTGCTTTGCACACTGACTTTCTTGAATAAAAAATAAAAACTCAAAAGCACCAGGAGACATCAGCTGAATGCCCCAAGGTGCCTTGGCTCAATGGTGTGGAGCGCTTGACCCAGTTGCCAGCTTCAGACAGTTGGCCGGTTCAAGTCCCATGTCATGACATCAAGGTGCTGGGAAGGACCATCGGGAGACGGTGCTCTCTCCCCCTGTTTCCTGAAAAGTAACGGTTGGGGGTTATGCCGTACGATATAGGCTATAGCCCACGGTCCAAAATGATGAGAAATGAGGATAACTTTTTTTTTCAAAATTTCAAAAAACATGGGCTATAACCCATCGTTTTTTTTCATTTATTCCGCAATTTCCACAATTTCCATTTCCGCAATTTCCATTTCCGCAATTTCCATTTCCACAATTTCTATTTCCGCAATTTCCGCAATTTCCATTTTCGCAATTTCCGCAATTTCCATTTCCGCAATTTCGCAATTCCCGCAATTCCCGCAATTTCCGCAATTCCGCAATTATAATTTCCGCAATTTCCGCAATTTCCGCAATTTCCGCAATTTCGATTTCCGCAATTTCCGCAATTTCCATTTCCGCAATTTCCGCAATTTCCATTTCCGCAATTTCGCAATTTCCGCAATTACCATTTCCGCAATTTCCGCAATTACAATTTCCGCAATTTCCGCAATTTTGCAATTTCCGCAATTTCCATTTCCGCAATTTCCGCAATTTGCGGAAATTGCGGAATAAATGAAAAGAATGATGGGTTATAGCCCATGTTTTTGAAATTTTGAAAAAAAAAATTATCCTCGTTTCTCATCATTTTGGACGGTGGGCTATAGCCTATATCGTACGGCATAACCCCCAACCGTTACTTTTCAGGAAACAGGGGGAGAGAGCACCGTCTCCCGATGGTCCTTCCCAGCACCTTGATGTCATGACATGGGACTTGAACCGGCCAACTGTCTGAAGCTGGCAACTGGGTCAAGCGCTCCACACCATTGAGCCAAGGCACCTTGGGGCATTCAGCAGATGTCTCCTGGTGCTTTTGAGTTTTTATTTTTTATTCTAGCCTTGAAAAGTTGAAATTACTGCAGCATTGGTTGAGTATTAGTTTTGAAGCAGTAACCTTTGGATTATGAACCTCAGATTTATCTTTTGAGCCACACTGGCATGTAAGGTACAATCGGGAACTTATATTTAACCAGCCGTTTAGAATTTAGATGGTTGTGAAAATGTTCTTCAGGAGAATTGAACCCTGAATGTTCTGTTTATAAACCCCAGGTTTATCTCCTGTGCCACACTGGCATGTAAGGTTACAATCGGGAACTTATATTTAACCAGCCGTTTAGAATTTAGATGGACAGTGAAAATGTTCTTCAGGAGACTTGAACCCTGAATGTTCTGTTTATAAACCCCAGGTTTATCTCCTGTGCCACACTGGCATGTAAGGTATGATCGGGAACTTATATTTAACCATCCGTTTAGAATTTAGATGGACAGTGAAAATGTTCTTCAGGAGACTTGAACCCTGAATGTTCTGTTTATAAACCCCAGGTTTATCCCCTGTGCCACACTGGCATGTAAGGTATGATCGGGAACTTATATTTAACCATCCGTTTGGAATTTAGATGGACAGTGAAAATGTTCTTCAGGAGACTTGAACCCTGAATGTTCTGTTTATAAACCCCAGGTTTATCCCCTGTGCCACACTGGCATGTAAGGTATGATCGGGAACTTATATTTAACCATCCGTTTGGAATTTAGATGGACAGTGAAAATGTTCTTCAGGAGACTTGAACCCTGAATGTTCTGTTTATAAACCCCAGGTTTATCCCCTGTGCCACACTGGCATGTAAGGTATGATCGGGAACTTATATTTAACCATCCGTTTGGAATTTAGATGGACAGTGAAAATGTTCTTCAGGAGACTTGAACCCTGAATGTTCTGTTTATAAACCCCAGGTTTATCTCCTGTGCCACACTGGCATGTAAGGTTACAATCGGGAACTTATATTTAACCATCCGTTTAGAATTTAGATGGACGTGAAAATGTTCTTCAGGAGACTTGAACCCTGAATGTTCTGTTTATAAACCCCAGGTTTATCTCCTGTGCCACACTGGCATGTAAGGTATGATCGGGAACTTATATTTAACCATCCGTTTAGAATTTAGATGGACAGTGAAAATGTTCTTCAGGAGACTTGAACCCTGAATGTTCTGTTTATAAACCCCAGGTTTATCCCCTGTGCCACACTGGCATGTAAGGTATGATCGGGAACTTATATTTAACCATCCGTTTGGAATTTAGATGGACAGTGAAAATGTTCTTCAGGAGACTAGAACGTATGCCGTACGATATGGGCTATAGCCCATGGTCCAAAATGATGAGAAACGAGGATATTTTTTTTTCAGAAATGTAAAAAAAACATGGGCTATAACCCATCGTTTTTGTCATTTCGTCATTTTTTTTCAAATCCTCAAAAATTATGAAAAACGGCGCGCTATAGTATGCCGTACGATATGGGCTATAGCCCATGGTCCAAAATGATGAGAAACGAGGCTAACTTTTTTTTCCAAAATTTCAAAAAACATGGGCTATAACCCATCGTTTTTGTCATTTCGTCATTTTTTTTAAAATCCTCAAAAATGATGAAAAACGGTGCGCTATAGTATGCCGTACGATATGGGCTATAGCCCATGGTCCAAAATGATGAGAAACGAGGCTAACTTTTTTTTTCAAAATTTCAAAAAACATGGGCTATAACCCATCGTTTTTGTCATTTCGTCATTTTTTTCAAATCCTCAAAAATGATGAAAAACGGCACGCTATAGTATGCCGTACGATATGGGCTATAGCCCATGGTCCAAAATGATGAGAAACGAGGCTAACTTTTTTTTTCAAAATTTCAAAAAACATGGGCTATAACCCATCGTTTTTGTCATTTCGTCATTTTTTTCAAATCCTCAAAAATGATGAAAAACGGCGCGCTATAGTATGCCGTACGATATGGGCTATAGCCCATGGTCCAAAATGATGAGAAACGAGGCTAACTTTTTTTTTTTTAATTTAAAAAAACATGGGCTATAACCCATCGTTTTTGTCATTTCGTCATTTTTTTCAAATCCTCAAAAATGATGAAAAACGGCGCGCTATAGTATGCCGTACGATATGGGCTATAGCCCATGGTCCAAAATGATGAGAAACGAGGCTAACTTTTTTTTTTGAAATTTCAAAAAACATGGGCTATAACCCATCGTTTTTGTCATTTCGTCATTTTTTTCAAATCCTCAAAAATGATGAAAAACGGCACGCTATAGTATGCCGTACGTTATGGGCTATAGCCCATGGTCCAAAATGATGAGAAACGAGGCTAACTTTTTTTTTCAAAATTTCAAAAAACATGGGCTATAACCCATCGTTTTTGTCATTTCGTCATTTTTTTCAAATCCTCAAAAATGATGAAAAACGGCGCGCTATAGTATGCCGTACGATATGGGCTATAGCCCATGGTCCAAAATGATGAGAAACGAGGCTAACTTTTTTTTCCAAAATTTCAAAAAACATGGGCTATAACCCATCGTTTTTGTCATTTCGTCATTTTTTTTAAATCCTCAAAAATGATGAAAAACGGTGCGCTATAGTATGCCGTACGATATGGGCTATAGCCCATGGTCCAAAATGATGAGAAACGAGGCTAACTTTTTTTTTTCAAAATTTCAAAAAACATGGGCTATAACCCATCGTTTTTGTCATTTTGTCATTTTTTTCAAATCCTCAAAAATGATGAAAAACGGCGCGCTATAGTATGCCGTACGATATGGGCTTTAGCCCATGGTCCAAAATGATGAGAAACGAGGCTAACTTTTTTTTTCAAAATTTCAAAAAACATGGGCTATAACCCATCGTTTTTGTCATTTCGTCATTTTTTTCAAATCCTCAAAAATTATGAAAAACGGCGCGCTATAGTATGCCGTACGATATGGGCTATAGGCCATGGTCCAAAATGATGAGAAACGAGGCTAACTTTTTTTTTCAAAATTTCAAAAAACATGGGCTATAACCCATCGTTTTTGTCATTTCGTCATTTTTTTCAAATCCTCAAAAATGATGAAAAACGGCGCGCTATAGTATGCCGTACGATATGGGCTATAGCCCATGGTCCAAAATGATGAGAAACGAGGCTAACTTTTTTTTTTTTAATTTAAAAAAACATGGGCTATAACCCATCGTTTTTGTCATTTCGTCATTTTTTTCAAATCCTCAAAAATGATGAAAAACGGCGCGCTATAGTATGCCGTACGATATGGGCTATAGCCCATGGTCCAAAATGATGAGAAACGAGGCTAACTTTTTTTTTTGAAATTTCAAAAAACATGGGCTATAACCCATCGTTTTTGTCATTTCGTCATTTTTTTCAAATCCTCAAAAATGATGAAAAACGGCACGCTATAGTATGCCGTACGTTATGGGCTATAGCCCATGGTCCAAAATGATGAGAAACGAGGCTAACTTTTTTTTTCAAAATTTCAAAAAACATGGGCTATAACCCATCGTTTTTGTCATTTCGTCATTTTTTTCAAATCCTCAAAAATGATGAAAAACGGCGCGCTATAGTATGCCGTACGATATGGGCTATAGCCCATGGTCCAAAATGATGAGAAACGAGGCTAACTTTTTTTTTTGAAATTTCAAAAAACATGGGCTATAACCCATCGTTTTTGTCATTTCGTCATTTTTTTCAAATCCTCAAAAATGATGAAAAACGGTGCGCTATAGTATGCCGTACGATATGGGCTATAGCCCATGGTCCAAAATGATGAGAAACGAGGCTAACTTTTTTTTTTCAAAATTTCAAAAAACATGGGCTATAACCCATCGTTTTTGTCATTTTGTCATTTTTTTCAAATCCTCAAAAATGATGAAAAACGGTGCGCTATAGTATGCCGTACGATATGGGCTTTAGCCCATGGTCCAAAATGATGAGAAACGAGGCTAACTTTTTTTTTCAAAATTTCAAAAAACATGGGCACGCTATACCCATCGTTTTTGTCATTTCGTCATTTTTTTCAAATCCTCAAAAATTATGAAAAACGGCGCGCTATAGTATGCCGTACGATATGGGCTATAGGCCATGGTCCAAAATGATGAGAAACGAGGCTAACTTTTTTTTTCAAAATTTCAAAAAACATGGGCTATAACCCATCGTTTTTGTCATTTCGTCATTTTTTTCAAATCCTCAAAAATGATGAAAAACGGCGCGCTATAGTATGCCGTACGATATGGGCTATAGCCCATGGTCCAAAATGATGAGAAACGAGGCTAACTTTTTTTTCCAAAATTTCAAAAAACATGGGCTATAACCCATCGTTTTTGTCATTTCGTCATTTTTTTCAAATCCTCAAAAATGATGAAAAACGGCGCGCTATAGTATGCCGTACGATATGGGCTATAGCCCATGGTCCAAAATGATGAGAAACGAGGCTAACTTTTTTTTTTGAAATTTCAAAAAACATGGGCTATAACCCATCGTTTTTGTCATTTCGTCATTTTTTTCAAATCCTCAGAAATGATGAAAAACGGCGCGCTATAGTATGCCGTACGATATGGGCTATAGCCCATGGTCCAAAATGATGAGAAACGAGGCTAACTTTTTTTTTCAAAATTTCAAAAAACATGGGCTATAACCCATCGTTTTTGTCATTTCGTCATTTTTTTCAAATCCTCAAAAATGATGAAAAACGGCGCGCTATAGTAGGCCGTACGATATGGGCTATAGCCCATGGTCCAAAATGATGAGAAACGAGGCTAACTTTTTTTTTTGAAATTTCAAAAAACATGGGCTATGACCCATCGTTTTTGTCATTTCGTCATTTTTTTCAAATCCTCAAAAATGATGAAAAACGGCACGCTATAGTATGCCGTACGATATGGGCTATAGCCCATGGTCCAAAATGATGAGAAACGAGGCTAACTTTTTTTTTCCAAAATTTCAAAAAACATGGGTATAACCCATCGTTTTTGTCATTTCGTCATTTTTTTTAAATCCTCAAAAATGATGAAAAACGGTGCGCTATAGTATGCCGTACGATATGGGCTATAGCCCATGGTCCAAAATGATGAGAAACGAGGCTAACTTTTTTTTTCAAAATTTCAAAAAACATGGGCTATAACCCATCGTTTTTGTCATTTTGTCATTTTTTTCAAATCCTCAAAAATGATGAAAAACGGCGCGCTATAGTATGCCGTACGATATGGGCTATAGCCCATCGTCCAAAATGATGAGAAACGAGGCTAACTTTTTTTTTCAAAATTTCAAAAAACATGGGCTATAACCCATCGTTTTTGTCATTTCGTCATTTTTTTCAAATCCTCAAAAATGATGAAAAACGGCGCGCTATAGTATGCCGTACGATATGGGCTATAGGCCATGGTCCAAAATGATGAGAAACGAGGCTAACTTTTTTTTTCAAAATTTCAAAAAACATGGGCTATAACCCATCGTTTTTGTCATTTCGTCATTTTTTTCAAATCCTCAAAAATGATGAAAAACGGCGCGCTATAGTATGCCGTACGATATGGGCTATAGCCCATGGTCCAAAATGATGAGAAACGAGGCTAACTTTTTTTTTCAAAATTTCAAAAAACATGGGCTATAACCCATCGTTTTTGTCATTTCGTCATTTTTTTCAAATCCTCAAAAATGATGAAAAACGGCGCGCTATAGTATGCCGTACGATATGGGCTATAGCCCATGGTCCAAAATGATGAGAAACGAGGCTAACTTTTTTTTTTTTAATTTCAAAAAACATGGGCTATAACCCATCGTTTTTGTCATTTTGTCATTTTTTTCAAATCCTCAAAAATGATGAAAAACGGCGCGCTATAGTATGCCGTACGATATGGGCTATAGCCCATGGTCCAAAATGATGAGAAACGAGGCTAACTATTTTTTTCGAAATTTCAAAAAACATGGGCTATAACCCATCGTTTTTGTCATTTTGTCATTTTTTTCAAATCCTCAAAAATTATGAAAAACGGCGCGCTATAGTATGCCGTACGATATGGGCTATAGGCCATGGTCCAAAATGATGAGAAACGAGGCTAACTTTTTTTTTCAAAATTTCAAAAAACATGGGCTATAACCCATCGTTTTTGTCATTTCGTCATTTTTTTCAAATCCTCAAAAATTATGAAAAACGGCGCGCTATAGTATGCCGTACGATATGGGCTATAGCCCATGGTCCAAAATGATGAGAAACGAGGCTAACTTTTTTTTTCAAAATTTCAAAAAACATGGGCTATAACCCATCGTTTTTGTCATTTCGTCATTTTTTTCAAATCCTCAAAAATGATGAAAAACGGCGCGCTATAGTATGCCGTACGATATGGGCTATAGCCCATGGTCCAAAATGATGAGAAACGAGGCTAACTTTTTTTTTTGAAATTTCAAAAAACATGGGCTATAACCCATCGTTTTTGTCATTTCGTCATTTTTTCAAATCCTCAAAAATGATGAAAAACGGCACGCTATAGTATGCCGTACGATATGGGCTATAGCCCATGGTCCAAAATGATGAGAAACGAGGCTAACTTTTTTTTTTGAAATTTCAAAAAACATGGGCTATAACCCATCGTTTTTGTCATTTCGTCATTTTTTTCAAATCCTCAAAAATTATGAAAAACGGCGCGCTATAGTATGCCGTACGATATGGGCTATAGCCCATGGTCCAAAATGATGAGAAACGAGGCTAACTATTTTTTTCGAAATTTCAAAAAACATGGGCTATAACCCATCGTTTTTGTCATTTTGTCATTTTTTCAAATCCTCAAAAATTATGAAAAACGGCGCGCTATAGTATGCCGTACGATATGGGCTATAGGCCATGGTCCAAAATGATGAGAAACGAGGCTAACTTTTTTTTTCAAAATTTCAAAAAACATGGGCTATAACCCATCGTTTTTGTCATTTCGTCATTTTTTTCAAATCCTCAAAAATTATGAAAAACGGCGCGCTATAGTATGCCGTACGATATGGGCTATAGCCCATGGTCCAAAATGATGAGAAACGAGGCTAACTTTTTTTTTTGAAATTTCAAAAAACATGGGCTATAACCCATCGTTTTTGTCATTTCGTCATTTTTTTCAAATCCTCAAAAATGATGAAAAACGGCACGCTATAGTATGCCGTACGATATGGGCTATAGCCCATGGTCCAAAATGATGAGAAACGAGGCTAACTTTTTTTTTCAAAATTTCAAAAAACATGGGCTATAACCCATCGTTTTTGTCATTTCGTCATTTTTTTCAAATCCTCAAAAATTATGAAAAACGGCGCGCTATAGTATGCCGTACGATATGGGCTATAGGCCATGGTCCAAAATGATGAGAAACGAGGCTAACTTTTTTTTTTTAAATTTCAAAAAACATGGGCTATAACCCATCGTTTTTGTCATTTCGTCATTTTTTTCAAATCCTCAAAAATGATGAAAAACGGCGCGCTATAGTATGCCGTACGATATGGGCTATAGCCCATGGTCCAAAATGATGAGAAACGAGGCTAACTTTTTTTTTCAAAATTTCAAAAAACATGGGCTATAACCCATCGTTTTTGTCATTTCGTCATTTTTTTCAAATCCTCAAAAATGATGAAAAACGGCGCGCTATAGTATGCCGTACGATATGGGCTATAGCCCATGGTCCAAAATGATGAGAAACGAGGCTAACTTTTTTTTTTTTAATTAAAAAAAACATGGGCTATAACCCATCGTTTTTGTCATTTTGTCATTTTTTTCAAATCCTCAAAAATGATGAAAAACGGCGCGCTATAGTATGCCGTACGATATGGGCTATAGCCCATGGTCCAAAATGATGAGAAACGAGGCTAACTTTTTTTTTCAAAATTTCAAAAAACATGGGCTATAACCCATCGTTTTTGTCATTTCGTCATTTTTTTCAAATCCTCAAAAATTATGAAAAACGGCGCGCTATAGTATGCCGTACGATATGGGCTATAGGCCATGGTCCAAAATGATGAGAAACGAGGCTAACTTTTTTTTTCAAAATTTCAAAAAACATGGGCTATAACCCATCGTTTTTGTCATTTCGTCATTTTTTTCAAATCCTCAAAAATGATGAAAAACGGCGCGCTATAGTATGCCGTACGATATGGGCTATAGCCCATGGTCCAAAATGATGAGAAACGAGGCTAACTTTTTTTTTCAAAATTTCAAAAAACATGGGCTATAACCCATCGTTTTTGTCATTTCGTCATTTTTTTCAAATCCTCAAAAATGATGAAAAACGGCGCGCTATAGTATGCCGTACGATATGGGCTATAGCCCATGGTCCAAAATGATGAGAAACTTGGCTAACTTTTTTTTTTGAAATTTCAAAAAACATGGGCTATAACCCATCGTTTTTGTCATTTTGTCATTTTTTTCAAATCCTCAAAAATGATGAAAAACGGCGCGCTATAGTATGCCGTACGATATGGGCTATAGCCCATGGGCCAAAATGATGAGAAACGAGGCTAACTTTTTTTTCCAAAATTTCAAAAAACATGGGCTATAACCCATCGTTTTTGTCATTTCGTCATTTTTTTAAAATCCTCAAAAATGATGAAAAACGGTGCGCTATAGTATGCCGTACGATATGGGCTATAGCCCATGGTCCAAAATGATGAGAAACGAGGCTAACTTTTTTTTTCAAAATTTCAAAAAACATGGGCTATAACCCATCGTTTTTGTCATTTCGTCATTTTTTTAAAATCCTCAAAAATGATGAAAAACGGCGCGCTATAGTATGCCGTACGATATGGGCTATAGCCCATGGGCCAAAATGATGAGAAACGAGGCTAACTTTTTTTTCCAAAATTTCAAAAAACATGGGCTATAACCCATCGTTTTTGTCATTTCGTCATTTTTTTAAAATCCTCAAAAATGATGAAAAACGGTGCGCTATAGTATGCCGTACGATATGGGCTATAGCCCATGGTCCAAAATGATGAGAAACGAGGCTAACTTTTTTTTTCAAAATTTCAAAAAACATGGGCTATAACCCATCGTTTTTGTCATTTCGTCATTTTTTTAAAATCCTCAAAAATGATGAAAAACGGTGCGCTATAGTATGCCGTACGATATGGGCTATAGCCCATGGTCCAAAATGATGAGAAACGAGGCTAACTTTTTTTTTTGAAATTTCAAAAAACATGGGCTATAACCCATCGTTTTTGTCATTTCGTCATTTTTTTCAAATCCTCAGAAATGATGAAAAACGGCGCGCTATAGTATGCCGTACGATATGGGCTATAGCCCATGGTCCAAAATGATGAGAAACGAGGCTAACTTTTTTTTTCAAAATTTCAAAAAACATGGGCTATAACCCATCGTTTTTGTCATTTCGTCATTTTTTTCAAATCCTCAAAAATGATGAAAAACGGCGCGCTATAGTATGCCGTACGATATGGGCTATAGCCCATGGTCCAAAATGATGAGAAACGAGGCTAACTTTTTTTTTCAAAATTTCAAAAAACATGGGCTATAACCCATCGTTTTTGTCATTTCGTCATTTTATTCAAATCCTCAAAAATGATGAAAAACGGCGCGCTATAGTATGCCGTACGATATGGGCTATAGCCCATGGTCCAAAATGATGAGAAACGAGGCTAACTTTTTTTTTTGAAATTTCAAAAAACATGGGCTATAACCCATCGTTTTTGTCATTTCGTCAATTTTTTCAAATCCTCAAAAATGATGAAAAACGGCACGCTATAGTATGCCGTACGATATGGGCTATAGCCCATGGTCCAAAATGATGAGAAACGAGGCTAACTTTTTTTTTCAAAATTTCAAAAAACATGGGCTATAACCCATCGTTTTTGTCATTTCGTCATTTTTTTCAAATCCTCAAAAATGATGAAAAACGGCGCGCTATAGTATGCCGTACGATATGGGCTATAGCCCATGGTCCAAAATGATGAGAAACGAGGCTAACTTTTTTTTTTGAAATTTCAAAAAACATGGGCTATAACCCATCGTTTTTGTCATTTCGTCATTTTTTTCAAATCCTCAAAAATGATGAAAAACGGCGCGCTATAGTATGCCGTACGATATGGGCTATAGCCCATGGTCCAAAATGATGAGAAACGAGGCTAACTTTTTTTTTTGAAATTTCAAAAAACATGGGCTATAACCCATCGTTTTTGTCATTTCGTCATTTTTTAAAAATCCTCAAAAATGATGAAAAACGGTGCGCTATAGTATGCCGTACGATATGGGCTATAGCCCATGGTCCAAAATGATGAGAAACGAGGCTAACTTTTTTTTTCAAAATTTCAAAAAACATGGGCTATAACCCATCGTTTTTGTCATTTTGTCATTTTTTTCAAATCCTCAAAAATGATGAAAAACGGCGCGCTATAGTATGCCGTACGATATGGGCTATAGCCCATGGTCCAAAATGATGAGAAACGAGGCTAACTTTTTTTTTCAAAATTTCAAAAAACATGGGCTATAACCCATCGTTTTTGTCATTTCGTCATTTTTTTCAAATCCTCAAAAATGATGAAAAACGGCGCGCTATAGTATGCCGTACGATATGGGCTATAGCCCATGGTCCAAAATGATGAGAAACGAGGCTAACTTTTTTTTTTGAAATTTCAAAAAACATGGGCTATAACCCATCGTTTTTGTCATTTCGTCATTTTTTTCAAATCCTCAAAAATTATGAAAAACGGCGCGCTATAGTATGCCGTACGATATGGGCTATAGCCCATGGTCCAAAATGATGAGAAACGAGGCTAACTTTTTTTTTCAAAATTTCAAAAAACATGGGCTATAACCCATCGTTTTTGTCATTTTGTCATTTTTTTAGAATCCTCAAAAATGATAAAAAACGGCGCGCTATAGTATGCCGTACGATATGGGCTATAGCCCATGGTCCAAAATGATGAGAAACGAGGCTAACTTTTTTTTTTTTTTTTTCAAAAAACATGGGCTATAACCCATCGTTTTTGTCATTTCGTCATTTTTTTCAAATCCTCAAAAATGATGAAAAACGGCGCGCTATAGTATGCCGTACGATATGGGCTATAGCCCATGGTCCAAAAGGATGAGAAACGAGGCTAACTTTTTTTTTCAAAATTTCAAAAAACATGGGCTATAACCCATCGTTTTTGTCATTTCGTCTTTTTTTTCAAATCCTCAAAAATGATGAAAAACGGCGCGCTATAGTATGCCGTACGATATGGGCTATAGCCCATGGTCCAAAATGATGAGAAACGAGGCTAACTTTTTTTTTTTAAATTTCAAAAAACATGGGCTATAACCCATCGTTTTTGTCATTTTGTCATTTTTTTCAAATCCTCAAAAATGATGAAAAACGGCGCGCTATAGTATGCCGTACGATATGGGCTATAGGCCATGGTCCAAAATGATGAGAAACGAGGCTAACTTTTTTTTTCAAAATTTCAAAAAACATGGGCTATAACCCATCGTTTTTGTCATTTCGTCATTTTTTTCAAATCCTCAAAAATGATGAAAAACGGCGCGCTATAGTATGCCGTACGATATGGGCTATAGCCCATGGTCCAAAATGATGAGAAACGAGGCTAACTTTTTTTTTCGAAATTTCAAAAAACATGGGCTATAACCCATCGTTTTTGTCATTTCGTCATTTTTTTCAAATCCTCAAAAATGATGAAAAACGGCGCGCTATAGTATGCCGTACGATATGGGCTATAGCCCATGGTCCAAAATGATGAGAAACGAGGCTAACTTTTTTTTTTTAAATTTAAAAAAACATGGGCTATAACCCATCGTTTTTGTCATTTCGTCATTTTTTTCAAATCCTCAAAAATTATGAAAAACGGCGCGCTATAGTATGCCGTACGATATGGGCTATAGCCCATGGTCCAAAATGATGAGAAACGAGGCTAACTTTTTTTTTTGAAATTTCAAAAAACATGGGCTATAACCCATCGTTTTTGTCATTTCGTCATTTTTTTCAAATCCTCAAAAATGATGAAAAACGGCGCGCTATAGTATGCCGTACGATATGGGCTATAGCCCATGGTCCAAAATGATGAGAAACGAGGCTAACTTTTTTTTTTGAAATTTCAAAAAACATGGGCTATAACCCATCGTTTTTGTCATTTCGTCATTTTTTTCAAATCCTCAAAAATGATGAAAAACGGCGCGCTATAGTATGCCGTACGATATGGGCTATAGCCCATGGTCCAAAATGATGAGAAACGAGGCTAACTTTTTTTTTTGAAATTTCAAAAAACATGGGCTATAACCCATCGTTTTTGTCATTTCGTCATTTTTTTCAAATCCTCAAAAATGATGAAAAACGGCGCGCTATAGTATGCCGTACGATATGGGCTATAGCCCATGGTCCAAAATGATGAGAAACGAGGCTAACTTTTTTTTTTGAAATTTAAAAAAACATGGGCTATAACCCATCGTTTTTGTCATTTCGTCATTTTTTTCAAATCCTCAAAAATGATGAAAAACGGCGCGCTATAGTATGCCGTACAATATGGGCTATAGCCCATGGTCCAAAATGATGAGAAACGAGGCTAACTTTTTTTTTCAAAATTTCAAAAAACATGGGCTATAACCCATCGTTTTTGTCATTTCGTCATTTTTTTCAAATCCTCAAAAATGATGAAAAACGGCGCGCTATAGTATGCCGTACGATATGGGCTATAGCCCATGGTCCAAAATGATGAGAAACGAGGCTAACTTTTTTTTTCAAAATTTCAAAAAACATGGGCTATAACCCATCGTTTTTGTCATTTTTTTTAAATCCTCAAAAATTATGAAAAACGGTGCGCTATAGTATGCCGTACGATATGGGCTATAGCCCATGGTCCAAAATGATGAGAAACGAGGCTAACTTTTTTTTTCAAAATTTCAAAAAACATGGGCTATAACCCAACGTTTTTGTCATTTCGTCATTTTTTTCAAATCCTCAAAAATGATGAAAAACGGCGCGCTATAGTATGCCGTACGATATGGGCTATAGCCCATGGTCCAAAATGATGAGAAACGAGGCTAACTTTTTTTTTCAAAATTTCAAAAAACATGGGCTATAACCCATCGTTTTTGTCATTTCGTCATTTTTTTCAAATCCTCAAAAATGATGAAAAACGGCGCGCTATAGTATGCCGTACGATATGGGCTATAGCCCATGGTCCAAAATGATGAGAAACGAGGCTAACTTTTTTTTTCAAAATTTCAAAAAACATGGGCTATAACCCATCGTTTTTGTCATTTCGTCATTTTTTTCAAATCCTCAAAAATGATGAAAAACGGCGCGCTATAGTATGCCGTACGATATGGGCTATAGCCCATGGTCCAAAATGATGAGAAACGAGGCTAACTTTTTTTTTCAAAATTTCAAAAAACATGGGCTATAACCCATCGTTTTTGTCATTTCGTCATTTTTTTAAAATCCTCAAAAATGATAAAAAAGACGGTGCGCTATAGTATGCCGTACGATATGGGCTATAGCCCATGGTCCAAAATGATGAGAAACGAGGCTAACTTTTTTTTTCAAAATTTCAAAAAACATGGGCTATAACCCATCGTTTTTGTCATTTTGTCATTTTTTAAAAATCCTCAAAAATGATGAAAAACGGCGCGCTATAGTATGCCGTACGATATGGGCTATAGCCCATGGGCCAAAATGATGAGAAACGAGGCTAACTTTTTTTTCCAAAATTTCAAAAAACATGGGCTATAACCCATCGTTTTTGTCATTTCGTCATTTTTTTAAAATCCTCAAAAATGATGAAAAACGGTGCGCTATAGTATGCCGTACGATATGGGCTATAGCCCATGGTCCAAAATGATGAGAAACGAGGCTAACTTTTTTTTTCAAAATTTCAAAAAACATGGGCTATAACCCATCGTTTTTGTCATTTCGTCATTTTTTTAAAATCCTCAAAAATGATGAAAAACGGTGCGCTATAGTATGCCGTACGATATGGGCTATAGCCCATGGTCCAAAATGATGAGAAACGAGGCTAACTTTTTTTTTTGAAATTTCAAAAAACATGGGCTATAACCCATCGTTTTTGTCATTTCGTCATTTTTTTCAAATCCTCAGAAATGATGAAAAACGGCGCGCTATAGTATGCCGTACGATATGGGCTATAGCCCATGGTCCAAAATGATGAGAAACGAGGCTAACTTTTTTTTTCAAAATTTCAAAAAACATGGGCTATAACCCATCGTTTTTGTCATTTCGTCATTTTTTTCAAATCCTCAAAAATGATGAAAAACGGCGCGCTATAGTATGCCGTACGATATGGGCTATAGCCCATGGTCCAAAATGATGAGAAACGAGGCTAACTTTTTTTTTCAAAATTTCAAAAAACATGGGCTATAACCCATCGTTTTTGTCATTTCGTCATTTTTTTCAAATCCTCAAAAATGATGAAAAACGGCGCGCTATAGTATGCCGTACGATATGGGCTATAGCCCATGGTCCAAAATGATGAGAAACGAGGCTAACTTTTTTTTTTGAAATTTCAAAAAACATGGGCTATAACCCATCGTTTTTGTCATTTCGTCAATTTTTTCAAATCCTCAAAAATGATGAAAAACGGCACGCTATAGTATGCCGTACGATATGGGCTATAGCCCATGGTCCAAAATGATGAGAAACGAGGCTAACTTTTTTTTTCAAAATTTCAAAAAACATGGGCTATAACCCATCGTTTTTGTCATTTCGTAATTTTTTTCAAATCCTCAAAAATGATGAAAAACGGCGCGCTATAGTATGCCGTACGATATGGGCTATAGCCCATGGTCCAAAATGATGAGAAACGAGGCTAACTTTTTTTTCCAAAATTTCAAAAAACATGGGCTATAACCCATCGTTTTTGTCATTTCGTCATTTTTTTTAAATCCTCAAAAATGATGAAAAACGGTGCGCTATAGTATGCCGTACGATATGGGCTATAGCCCATGGTCCAAAATGATGAGAAACGAGGCTAACTTTTTTTTTCAAAATTTCAAAAAACATGGGCTATAACCCATCGTTTTTGTCATTTTGTCATTTTTTTCAAATCCTCAAAAATGATGAAAAACGGCGCGCTATAGTATGCCGTACAATATGGGCTATAGCCCATGGTCCAAAATGATGAGAAACGAGGCTAACTTTTTTTTTCAAAATTTCAAAAAACATGGGCTATAACCCATCGTTTTTGTCATTTCGTCATTTTTTTCAAATCCTCAAAAATGATGAAAAACGGCGCGCTATAGTATGCCGTACGATATGGGCTATAGCCCATGGTCCAAAAGGATGAGAAACGAGGCTAACTTTTTTTTTCAAAATTTCAAAAAACATGGGCTATAACCCATCGTTTTTGTCATTTCGTCATTTTTTTCAAATCCTCAAAAATGATGAAAAACGGCGCGCTATAGTATGCCGTACGATATGGGCTATAGCCCATGGTCCAAAATGATGAGAAACGAGGCTAACTTTTTTTTTTTAAATTTCAAAAAACATGGGCTATAACCCATCGTTTTTGTCATTTTGTCATTTTTTTCAAATCCTCAAAAATGATGAAAAACGGCGCGCTATAGTATGCCGTACGATATGGGCTATAGGCCATGGTCCAAAATGATGAGAAACGAGGCTAACTTTTTTTTTCAAAATTTCAAAAAACATGGGCTATAACCCATCGTTTTTGTCATTTCGTCATTTTTTTCAAATCCTCAAAAATGATGAAAAACGGCGCGCTATAGTATGCCGTACGATATGGGCTATAGCCCATGGTCCAAAATGATGAGAAACGAGGCTAACTTTTTTTTTCGAAATTTCAAAAAACATGGGCTATAACCCATCGTTTTTGTCATTTCGTCATTTTTTTCAAATCCTCAAAAATGATGAAAAACGGCGCGCTATAGTATGCCGTACGATATGGGCTATAGCCCATGGTCCAAAATGATGAGAAACGAGGCTAACTTTTTTTTTTTTAATTTAAAAAAACATGGGCTATAACCCATCGTTTTTGTCATTTCGTCATTTTTTTCAAATCCTCAAAAATGATGAAAAACGGCGCGCTATAGTATGCCGTACGATATGGGCTATAGCCCATGGTCCAAAATGATGAGAAACGAGGCTAATTTTTTTTTTGAAATTTCAAAAAACATGGGCTATAACCCATCGTTTTTGTCATTTCGTCATTTTTTTCAAATCCTCAAAAATGATGAAAAACGGCGCGCTATAGTATGCCGTACGATATGGGCTATAGCCCATGGTCCAAAATGATGAGAAACGAGGCTAACTTTTTTTTTTGAAATTTCAAAAAACATGGGCTATAACCCATCGTTTTTGTCATTTCGTCATTTTTTTCAAATCCTCAAAAATGATGAAAAACGGCGCGCTATAGTATGCCGTACGATATGGGCTATAGCCCATGGTCCAAAATGATGAGAAACGAGGCTAACTTTTTTTTTTGAAATTTCAAAAAACATGGGCTATAACCCATCGTTTTTGTCATTTCGTCATTTTTTTCAAATCCTCAAAAATGATGAAAAACGGCGCGCTATAGTATGCCGTACGATATGGGCTATAGCCCATGGTCCAAAATGATGAGAAACGAGGCTAACTTTTTTTTTTTAAATTTAAAAAAACATGGGCTATAACCCATCGTTTTTGTCATTTCGTCATTTTTTTCAAATCCTCAAAAATGATGAAAAACGGCGCGCTATAGTATGCCGTACAATATGGGCTATAGCCCATGGTCCAAAATGATGAGAAACGAGGCTAACTTTTTTTTTCAAAATTTCAAAAAACATGGGCTATAACCCATCGTTTTTGTCATTTCGTCATTTTTTTCAAATCCTCAAAAATGATGAAAAACGGCGCGCTATAGTATGCCGTACGATATGGGCTATAGCCCATGGTCCAAAATGATGAGAAACGAGGCTAACTTTTTTTTTCAAAATTTCAAAAAACATGGGCTATAACCCATCGTTTTTGTCATTTTTTTTAAATCCTCAAAAATTATGAAAAACGGTGCGCTATAGTATGCCGTACGATATGGGCTATAGCCCATGGTCCAAAATGATGAGAAACGAGGCTAACTTTTTTTTTCAAAATTTCAAAAAACATGGGCTATAACCCAACGTTTTTGTCATTTCGTCATTTTTTTCAAATCCTCAAAAATGATGAAAAACGGCGCGCTATAGTATGCCGTACGATATGGGCTATAGCCCATGGTCCAAAATGATGAGAAACGAGGCTAACTTTTTTTTTCAAAATTTCAAAAAACATGGGCTATAACCCATCGTTTTTGTCATTTCGTCATTTTTTTCAAATCCTCAAAAATGATGAAAAACGGCGCGCTATAGTATGCCGTACGATATGGGCTATAGCCCATGGTCCAAAATGATGAGAAACGAGGCTAACTTTTTTTTTCAAAATTTCAAAAAACATGGGCTATAACCCATCGTTTTTGTCATTTCGTCATTTTTTTCAAATCCTCAAAAATGATGAAAAACGGCGCGCTATAGTATGCCGTACGATATGGGCTATAGCCCATGGTCCAAAATGATGAGAAACGAGGCTAACTTTTTTTTTCAAAATTTCAAAAAACATGGGCTATAACCCATCGTTTTTGTCATTTCGTCATTTTTTTAAAATCCTCAAAAATGATAAAAAAGACGGTGCGCTATAGTATGCCGTACGATATGGGCTATAGCCCATGGTCCAAAATGATGAGAAACGAGGCTAACTTTTTTTTTCAAAATTTCAAAAAACATGGGCTATAACCCATCGTTTTTGTCATTTTGTCATTTTTTTCAAATCCTCAAAAATGATGAAAAACGGCGCGCTATAGTATGCCGTACGATATGGGCTATAGCCCATGGTCCAAAATGATGAGAAACGAGGCTAACTTTTTTTTTCAAAATTTCAAAAAACATGGGCTATAACCCATCGTTTTTGTCATTTCGTCATTTTTTTCAAATCCTCAAAAATGATGAAAAACGGCGCGCTATAGTATGCCGTACGATATGGGCTATAGCCCATGGTCCAAAATGATGAGAAACGAGGCTAACTTTTTTTTTCAAAATTTCAAAAAACATGGGCTATAACCCATCGTTTTTGTCATTTCGTCATTTTTTTAAAATCCTCAAAAATGATGAAAAACGGTGCGCTATAGTATGCCGTACGATATGGGCTATAGCCCATGGTCCAAAATGATGAGAAACGAGGCTAACTTTTTTTTTCAAAATTTCAAAAAACATGGGCTATAACCCATCGTTTTTGTCATTTTGTCATTTTTTTCAAATCCTCAAAAATGATGAAAAACGGCGCGCTATAGTATGCCGTACGATATGGGCTATAGCCCATGGTCCAAAATGATGAGAAACGAGGCTAACTTTTTTTTTCAAAATTTCAAAAAACATGGGCTATAACCCATCGTTTTTGTCATTTCGTCATTTTTTTCAAATCCTCAAAAATTATGAAAAACGGCGCGCTATAGTATGCCGTACGATATGGGCTATAGCCCATGGTCCAAAATGATGAGAAACGAGGCTAACTTTTTTTTTCAAAATTTAAAAAAACATGGGCTATAACCCATCGTTTTTGTCATTTCGTCATTTTTTTCAAATCCTCAAAAATGATGAAAAACGGCGCGCTATAGTATGCCGTACGATATGGGCTATAGCCCATGGTCCAAAATGATGAGAAACGAGGCTAACTTTTTTTTTCAAAATTTCAAAAAACATGGGCTATAACCCATCGTTTTTGTCATTTCGTCATTTTTTTCAAATCCTCAAAAATGATGAAAAACGGCGCGCTATAGTATGCCGTACGATATGGGCTATAGCCCATGGTCCAAAATGATGAGAAACGAGGCTAACTTTTTTTTTTGAAATTTCAAAAAACATGGGCTATAACCCATCGTTTTTGTCATTTCGTCATTTTTTTCAAATCCTCAAAAATGATGAAAAACGGCGCGCTATAGTATGCCGTACGATATGGGCTATAGCCCATGGTCCAAAATGATGAGAAACGAGGCTAACTTTTTTTTTTGAAATTTCAAAAAACATGGGCTATAACCCATCGTTTTTGTCATTTCGTCATTTTTTAAAAATCCTCAAAAATGATGAAAAACGGTGCGCTATAGTATGCCGTACGATATGGGCTATAGCCCATGGTCCAAAATGATGAGAAACGAGGCTAACTTTTTTTTTCAAAATTTCAAAAAACATGGGCTATAACCCATCGTTTTTGTCATTTTGTCATTTTTTTCAAATCCTCAAAAATGATGAAAAACGGCGCGCTATAGTATGCCGTACGATATGGGCTATAGCCCATGGTCCAAAATGATGAGAAACGAGGCTAACTTTTTTTTTCAAAATTTCAAAAAACATGGGCTATAACCCATCGTTTTTGTCATTTCGTCATTTTTTTCAAATCCTCAAAAATGATGAAAAACGGCGCGCTATAGTATGCCGTACGATATGGGCTATAGCCCATGGTCCAAAATGATGAGAAACGAGGCTAACTTTTTTTTTTGAAATTTCAAAAAACATGGGCTATAACCCATCGTTTTTGTCATTTCGTCATTTTTTTCAAATCCTCAAAAATTATGAAAAACGGCGCGCTATAGTATGCCGTACGATATGGGCTATAGCCCATGGTCCAAAATGATGAGAAACGAGGCTAACTTTTTTTTTCAAAATTTCAAAAAACATGGGCTATAACCCATCGTTTTTGTCATTTTGTCATTTTTTTCGAATCCTCAAAAATGATAAAAAACGGCGCGCTATAGTATGCCGTACGATATGGGCTATAGCCCATGGTCCAAAATGATGAGAAACGAGGCTAACTTTTTTTTTTTTTTTTCAAAAAACATGGGCTATAACCCATCGTTTTTGTCATTTCGTCATTTTTTTCAAATCCTCAAAAATGATGAAAAACGGCGCGCTATAGTATGCCGTACGATATGGGCTATAGCCCATGGTCCAAAAGGATGAGAAACGAGGCTAACTTTTTTTTTCAAAATTTCAAAAAACATGGGCTATAACCCATCGTTTTTGTCATTTCGTCATTTTTTTCAAATCCTCAAAAATGATGAAAAACGGCGCGCTATAGTATGCCGTACGATATGGGCTATAGCCCATGGTCCAAAATGATGAGAAACGAGGCTAACTTTTTTTTTTAAATTTCAAAAAACATGGGCTATAACCCATCGTTTTTGTCATTTTGTCATTTTTTTCAAATCCTCAAAAATGATGAAAAACGGCGCGCTATAGTATGCCGTACGATATGGGCTATAGGCCATGGTCCAAAATGATGAGAAACGAGGCTAACTTTTTTTTTCAAAATTTCAAAAAACATGGGCTATAACCCATCGTTTTTGTCATTTCGTCATTTTTTTCAAATCCTCAAAAATGATGAAAAACGGCGCGCTATAGTATGCCGTACGATATGGGCTATAGCCCATGGTCCAAAATGATGAGAAACGAGGCTAACTTTTTTTTTCGAAATTTCAAAAAACATGGGCTATAACCCATCGTTTTTGTCATTTCGTCATT
Source organism: Protomyctophum bolini (assembly GCF_963924005.1). Classification (NCBI taxonomy): domain Eukaryota; kingdom Metazoa; phylum Chordata; class Actinopteri; order Myctophiformes; family Myctophidae; genus Protomyctophum; species Protomyctophum bolini. Next base: position 47,544,911 of record NC_137862.1, on the reverse strand, counting down.
TTTTTCAAATCCTCAAAAATGATGAAAAACGGCGCGCTATAGTATGCCGTACGATATGGGCTATAGCCCATGGTCCAAAATGATGAGAAACGAGGCTAACTTTTTTTTTTTAAATTTAAAAAAACATGGGCTATAACCCATCGTTTTTGTCATTTCGTCATTTTTTTCAAATCCTCAAAAATGATGAAAAACGGCGCGCTATAGTATGCCGTACGATATGGGCTATAGCCCATGGTCCAAAATGATGAGAAACGAGGCTAACTTTTTTTTTGAAATTTCAAAAAACATGGGCTATAACCCATCGTTTTTGTCATTTCGTCATTTTTTTCAAATCCTCAAAAATGATGAAAAACGGCGCGCTATAGTATGCCGTACGATATGGGCTATAGCCCATGGTCCAAAATGATGAGAAACGAGGCTAACTTTTTTTTTTGAAATTTCAAAAAACATGGGCTATAACCCATCGTTTTTGTCATTTCGTCATTTTTTTCAAATCCTCAAAAATGATGAAAAACGGCGCGCTATAGTATGCCGTACGATATGGGCTATAGCCCATGGTCCAAAATGATGAGAAACGAGGCTAACTTTTTTTTTTGAAATTTCAAAAAACATGGGCTATAACCCATCGTTTTTGTCATTTCGTCATTTTTTTCAAATCCTCAAAAATGATGAAAAACGGCGCGCTATAGTATGCCGTACGATATGGGCTATAGCCCATGGTCCAAAATGATGAGAAACGAGGCTAACTTTTTTTTTTGAAATTTAAAAAAACATGGGCTATAACCCATCGTTTTTGTCATTTCGTCATTTTTTTCAAATCCTCAAAAATGATGAAAAACGGCGCGCTATAGTATGCCGTACAATATGGGCTATAGCCCATGGTCCAAAATGATGAGAAACGAGGCTAACTTTTTTTTTCAAAATTTCAAAAAACATGGGCTATAACCCATCGTTTTTGTCATTTCGTCATTTTTTTCAAATCCTCAAAAATGATGAAAAACGGCGCGCTATAGTATGCCGTACGATATGGGCTATAGCCCATGGTCCAAAATGATGAGAAACGAGGCTAACTTTTTTTTTCAAAATTTCAAAAAACATGGGCTATAACCCATCGTTTTTGTCATTTTTTTTAAATCCTCAAAAATTATGAAAAACGGTGCGCTATAGTATGCCGTACGATATGGGCTATAGCCCATGGTCCAAAATGATGAGAAACGAGGCTAACTTTTTTTTTCAAAATTTCAAAAAACATGGGCTATAACCCAACGTTTTTGTCATTTCGTCATTTTTTTCAAATCCTCAAAAATGATGAAAAACGGCGCGCTATAGTATGCCGTACGATATGGGCTATAGCCCATGGTCCAAAATGATGAGAAACGAGGCTAACTTTTTTTTTCAAAATTTCAAAAAACATGGGCTATAACCCATCGTTTTTGTCATTTCGTCATTTTTTTCAAATCCTCAAAAATGATGAAAAACGGCGCGCTATAGTATGCCGTACGATATGGGCTATAGCCCATGGTCCAAAATGATGAGAAACGAGGCTAACTTTTTTTTTCAAAATTTCAAAAAACATGGGCTATAACCCATCGTTTTTGTCATTTCGTCATTTTTTTCAAATCCTCAAAAATGATGAAAAACGGCGCGCTATAGTATGCCGTACGATATGGGCTATAGCCCATGGTCCAAAATGATGAGAAACGAGGCTAACTTTTTTTTTCAAAATTTCAAAAAACATGGGCTATAACCCATCGTTTTTGTCATTTCGTCATTTTTTTAAAATCCTCAAAAATGATAAAAAAGACGGTGCGCTATAGTATGCCGTACGATATGGGCTATAGCCCATGGTCCAAAATGATGAGAAACGAGGCTAACTTTTTTTTTCAAAATTTCAAAAAACATGGGCTATAACCCATCGTTTTTGTCATTTTGTCATTTTTTTCAAATCCTCAAAAATGATGAAAAACGGCGCGCTATAGTATGCCGTACGATATGGGCTATAGCCCATGGTCCAAAATGATGAGAAACGAGGCTAACTTTTTTTTTCAAAATTTCAAAAAACATGGGCTATAACCCATCGTTTTTGTCATTTCGTCATTTTTTTCAAATCCTCAAAAATGATGAAAAACGGCGCGCTATAGTATGCCGTACGATATGGGCTATAGCCCATGGTCCAAAATGATGAGAAACGAGGCTAACTTTTTTTTTCAAAATTTCAAAAAACATGGGCTATAACCCATCGTTTTTGTCATTTCGTCATTTTTTTAAAATCCTCAAAAATGATGAAAAACGGTGCGCTATAGTATGCCGTACGATATGGGCTATAGCCCATGGTCCAAAATGATGAGAAACGAGGCTAACTTTTTTTTTCAAAATTTCAAAAAACATGGGCTATAACCCATCGTTTTTGTCATTTTGTCATTTTTTTCAAATCCTCAAAAATGATGAAAAACGGCGCGCTATAGTATGCCGTACGATATGGGCTATAGCCCATGGTCCAAAATGATGAGAAACGAGGCTAACTTTTTTTTTCAAAATTTCAAAAAACATGGGCTATAACCCATCGTTTTTGTCATTTCGTCATTTTTTTCAAATCCTCAAAAATTATGAAAAACGGCGCGCTATAGTATGCCGTACGATATGGGCTATAGGCCATGGTCCAAAATGATGAGAAACGAGGCTAACTTTTTTTTTCAAAATTTAAAAAAACATGGGCTATAACCCATCGTTTTTGTCATTTCGTCATTTTTTTCAAATCCTCAAAAATGATGAAAAACGGCGCGCTATAGTATGCCGTACGATATGGGCTATAGCCCATGGTCCAAAATGATGAGAAACGAGGCTAACTTTTTTTTTCAAAATTTCAAAAAACATGGGCTATAACCCATCGTTTTTGTCATTTCGTCATTTTTTTCAAATCCTCAAAAATGATGAAAAACGGCGCGCTATAGTATGCCGTACGATATGGGCTATAGCCCATGGTCCAAAATGATGAGAAACGAGGCTAACTTTTTTTTTCAAAATTTCAAAAAACATGGGCTATAACCCATCGTTTTTGTCATTTCGTCATTTTTTTAAAATCCTCAAAAATGATGAAAAACGGTGCGCTATAGTATGCCGTACGATATGGGCTATAGCCCATGGTCCAAAATGATGAGAAACGAGGCTAACTTTTTTTTTCAAAATTTCAAAAAACATGGGCTATAACCCATCGTTTTTGTCATTTTGTCATTTTTTTCAAATCCTCAAAAATGATGAAAAACGGCGCGCTATAGTATGCCGTACGATATGGGCTATAGCCCATGGTCCAAAATGATGAGAAACGAGGCTAACTTTTTTTTTCAAAATTTCAAAAAACATGGGCTATAACCCATCGTTTTTGTCATTTCGTCATTTTTTTCAAATCCTCAAAAATGATGAAAAACGGCGCGCTATAGTATGCCGTACGATATGGGCTATAGCCCATGGTCCAAAATGATGAGAAACGAGGCTAACTTTTTTTTTCAAAATTTCAAAAAACATGGGCTATAACCCATCGTTTTTGTCATTTCGTCATTTTTTTAAAATCCTCAAAAATGATGAAAAACGGTGCGCTATAGTATGCCGTACGATATGGGCTATAGCCCATGGTCCAAAATGATGAGAAACGAGGCTAACTTTTTTTTTCAAAATTTCAAAAAACATGGGCTATAACCCATCGTTTTTGTCATTTTGTCATTTTTTTCAAATCCTCAAAAATGATGAAAAACGGCGCGCTATAGTATGCCGTACGATATGGGCTATAGCCCATGGTCCAAAATGATGAGAAACGAGGCTAACTTTTTTTTTCAAAATTTCAAAAAACATGGGCTATAACCCATCGTTTTTGTCATTTCGTCATTTTTTTCAAATCCTCAAAAATTATGAAAAACGGCGCGCTATAGTATGCCGTACGATATGGGCTATAGCCCATGGTCCAAAATGATGAGAAACGAGGCTAACTTTTTTTTTCAAAATTTAAAAAAACATGGGCTATAACCCATCGTTTTTGTCATTTCGTCATTTTTTTCAAATCCTCAAAAATGATGAAAAACGGCGCGCTATAGTATGCCGTACGATATGGGCTATAGCCCATGGTCCAAAATGATGAGAAACGAGGCTAACTTTTTTTTTCAAAATTTCAAAAAACATGGGCTATAACCCATCGTTTTTGTCATTTCGTCATTTTTTTCAAATCCTCAAAAATGATGAAAAACGGCGCGCTATAGTATGCCGTACGATATGGGCTATAGCCCATGGTCCAAAATGATGAGAAACGAGGCTAACTTTTTTTTTTGAAATTTCAAAAAACATGGGCTATAACCCATCGTTTTTGTCATTTCGTCATTTTTTTCAAATCCTCAAAAATGATGAAAAACGGCGCGCTATAGTATGCCGTACGATATGGGCTATAGCCCATGGTCCAAAATGATGAGAAACGAGGCTAACTTTTTTTTTCAAAATTTCAAAAAACATGGGCTATAACCCATCGTTTTTGTCATTTCGTCATTTTTTTCAAATCCTCAAAAATTATGAAAAACGGCGCGCTATAGTATGCCGTACGATATGGGCTATAGCCCATGGTCCAAAATGATGAGAAACGAGGCTAACTTTTTTTTTCAAAATTTAAAAAAACATGGGCTATAACCCATCGTTTTTGTCATTTCGTCATTTTTTTCAAATCCTCAAAAATGATGAAAAACGGCGCGCTATAGTATGCCGTACGATATGGGCTATAGCCCATGGTCCAAAATGATGAGAAACGAGGCTAACTTTTTTTTTCAAAATTTCAAAAAACATGGGCTATAACCCATCGTTTTTGTCATTTCGTCATTTTTTTCAAATCCTCAAAAATGATGAAAAACGGCGCGCTATAGTATGCCGTACGATATGGGCTATAGCCCATGGTCCAAAATGATGAGAAACGAGGCTAACTTTTTTTTTTGAAATTTCAAAAAACATGGGCTATAACCCATCGTTTTTGTCATTTCGTCATTTTTTTAAACTCCTCAAAAATGATGAAAAACGGCGCGCTATAGTATGCCGTACGATATGGGCTATAGCCCATGGTCCAAAATGATGAGAAACGAGGCTAACTTTTTTTTTCAAAATTTCAAAAAACATGGGCTATAACCCATCGTTTTTGTCATTTTGTCATTTTTTTCAAATCCTCAAAAATGATGAAAAACGGCGCGCTATAGTATGCCGTACGATATGGGCTATAGCCCATGGTCCAAAATGATGAGAAACGAGGCTAACTTTTTTTTTCAAAATTTCAAAAAACATGGGCTATAACCCATCGTTTTTGTCATTTCGTCATTTTTTTCAAATCCTCAAAAATTATGAAAAACGGCGCGCTATAGTATGCCGTACGATATGGGCTATAGGCCATGGTCCAAAATGATGAGAAACGAGGCTAACTTTTTTTTTCAAAATTTAAAAAAACATGGGCTATAACCCATCGTTTTTGTCATTTCGTCATTTTTTTCAAATCCTCAAAAATGATGAAAAACGGCGCGCTATAGTATGCCGTACGATATGGGCTATAGCCCATGGTCCAAAATGATGAGAAACGAGGCTAACTTTTTTTTTCAAAATTTCAAAAAACATGGGCTATAACCCATCGTTTTTGTCATTTCGTCATTTTTTTCAAATCCTCAAAAATGATGAAAAACGGCGCGCTATAGTATGCCGTACGATATGGGCTATAGCCCATGGTCCAAAATGATGAGAAACGAGGCTAACTTTTTTTTTCAAAATTTCAAAAAACATGGGCTATAACCCATCGTTTTTGTCATTTCGTCATTTTTTTAAAATCCTCAAAAATGATGAAAAACGGTGCGCTATAGTATGCCGTACGATATGGGCTATAGCCCATGGTCCAAAATGATGAGAAACGAGGCTAACTTTTTTTTTCAAAATTTCAAAAAACATGGGCTATAACCCATCGTTTTTGTCATTTTGTCATTTTTTTCAAATCCTCAAAAATGATGAAAAACGGCGCGCTATAGTATGCCGTACGATATGGGCTATAGCCCATGGTCCAAAATGATGAGAAACGAGGCTAACTTTTTTTTTCAAAATTTCAAAAAACATGGGCTATAACCCATCGTTTTTGTCATTTCGTCATTTTTTTCAAATCCTCAAAAATGATGAAAAACGGCGCGCTATAGTATGCCGTACGATATGGGCTATAGCCCATGGTCCAAAATGATGAGAAACGAGGCTAACTTTTTTTTTCAAAATTTCAAAAAACATGGGCTATAACCCATCGTTTTTGTCATTTCGTCATTTTTTTAAAATCCTCAAAAATGATGAAAAACGGTGCGCTATAGTATGCCGTACGATATGGGCTATAGCCCATGGTCCAAAATGATGAGAAACGAGGCTAACTTTTTTTTTCAAAATTTCAAAAAACATGGGCTATAACCCATCGTTTTTGTCATTTTGTCATTTTTTTCAAATCCTCAAAAATGATGAAAAACGGCGCGCTATAGTATGCCGTACGATATGGGCTATAGCCCATGGTCCAAAATGATGAGAAACGAGGCTAACTTTTTTTTTCAAAATTTCAAAAAACATGGGCTATAACCCATCGTTTTTGTCATTTCGTCATTTTTTTCAAATCCTCAAAAATTATGAAAAACGGCGCGCTATAGTATGCCGTACGATATGGGCTATAGCCCATGGTCCAAAATGATGAGAAACGAGGCTAACTTTTTTTTTCAAAATTTAAAAAAACATGGGCTATAACCCATCGTTTTTGTCATTTCGTCATTTTTTTCAAATCCTCAAAAATGATGAAAAACGGCGCGCTATAGTATGCCGTACGATATGGGCTATAGCCCATGGTCCAAAATGATGAGAAACGAGGCTAACTTTTTTTTTCAAAATTTCAAAAAACATGGGCTATAACCCATCGTTTTTGTCATTTCGTCATTTTTTTCAAATCCTCAAAAATGATGAAAAACGGCGCGCTATAGTATGCCGTACGATATGGGCTATAGCCCATGGTCCAAAATGATGAGAAACGAGGCTAACTTTTTTTTTTGAAATTTCAAAAAACATGGGCTATAACCCATCGTTTTTGTCATTTCGTCATTTTTTTCAAATCCTCAAAAATGATGAAAAACGGCGCGCTATAGTATGCCGTACGATATGGGCTATAGCCCATGGTCCAAAATGATGAGAAACGAGGCTAACTTTTTTTTTTGAAATTTCAAAAAACATGGGCTATAACCCATCGTTTTTGTCATTTCGTCATTTTTTAAAAATCCTCAAAAATGATGAAAAACGGTGCGCTATAGTATGCCGTACGATATGGGCTATAGCCCATGGTCCAAAATGATGAGAAACGAGGCTAACTTTTTTTTTCAAAATTTCAAAAAACATGGGCTATAACCCATCGTTTTTGTCATTTTGTCATTTTTTTCAAATCCTCAAAAATGATGAAAAACGGCGCGCTATAGTATGCCGTACGATATGGGCTATAGCCCATGGTCCAAAATGATGAGAAACGAGGCTAACTTTTTTTTTCAAAATTTCAAAAAACATGGGCTATAACCCATCGTTTTTGTCATTTCGTCATTTTTTTCAAATCCTCAAAAATGATGAAAAACGGCGCGCTATAGTATGCCGTACGATATGGGCTATAGCCCATGGTCCAAAATGATGAGAAACGAGGCTAACTTTTTTTTTTGAAATTTCAAAAAACATGGGCTATAACCCATCGTTTTTGTCATTTCGTCATTTTTTTCAAATCCTCAAAAATTATGAAAAACGGCGCGCTATAGTATGCCGTACGATATGGGCTATAGCCCATGGTCCAAAATGATGAGAAACGAGGCTAACTTTTTTTTTCAAAATTTCAAAAAACATGGGCTATAACCCATCGTTTTTGTCATTTTGTCATTTTTTTCGAATCCTCAAAAATGATAAAAAACGGCGCGCTATAGTATGCCGTACGATATGGGCTATAGCCCATGGTCCAAAATGATGAGAAACGAGGCTAACTTTTTTTTTTTTTTTTTCAAAAAACATGGGCTATAACCCATCGTTTTTGTCATTTCGTAATTTTTTTCAAATCCTCAAAAATGATGAAAAACAGCGCGCTATAGTATGCCGTACGATATGGGCTATAGCCCATGGTCCAAAATGATGAGAAACGAGGCTAACTTTTTTTTTTGAAATTTCAAAAAACATGGGCTATAACCCATCGTTTTTGTCATTTCGTCATTTTTTTCAAATCCTCAAAAATTATGAAAAACGGCGCGCTATAGTATGCCGTACGATATGGGCTATAGGCCATGGTCCAAAATGATGAGAAACGAGGCTAACTTTTTTTTTCAAAATTTCAAAAAACATGGGGTATAACCCATCGTTTTTGTCATTTCGTCATTTTTTTTAAATCCTCAAAAATGATGAAAAACGGCGCGCTATAGTATGCCGTACGATATGGGCTATAGCCCATGGTCCAAAATGATGAGAAACGAGGCTAACGTTTTTTTTCAAAATTTCAAAAAACATGGGCTATAACCCATCGTTTTTGTCATTTCGTCATTTTTTTCAAATCCTCAAAAATGATGAAAAACGGCGCGCTATAGTATGCCGTACGATATGGGCTATAGCCCATGGTCCAAAATGATGAGAAACGAGGCTAACTTTTTTTTTCAAAATTTCAAGAAACATGGGCTATAACCCATCGTTTTTGTCATTTCGTCATTTTTTTAAAATCCTCAAAAATGATGAAAAACGGTGCGCTATAGTATGCCGTACGATATGGGCTATAGCCCATGGTCCAAAATGATGAGAAACGAGGCTAACTTTTTTTTTCAAAATTTCAAAAAACATGGGCTATAACCCATCGTTTTTGTCATTTTGTCATTTTTTTCAAATCCTCAAAAATGATGAAAAACGGCGCGCTATAGTATGCCGTACGATATGGGCTATAGCCCATGGTCCAAAATGATGAGAAACGAGGCTAACTTTTTTTTTTCAAAATTTCAAAAAACATGGGCTATAACCCATCGTTTTTGTCATTTCGTCATTTTTTTCAAATCCTCAAAAATTATGAAAAACGGCGCGCTATAGTATGCCGTACGATATGGGCTATAGCCCATGGTCCAAAATGATGAGAAACGAGGCTAACTTTTTTTTTCAAAATTTCAAAAAACATGGGCTATAACCCATCGTTTTTGTCATTTCGTCATTTTTTTAAAATCCTCAAAAATGATGAAAAACGGTGCGCTATAGTATGCCGTACGATATGGGCTATAGCCCATGGTCCAAAATGATGAGAAACGAGGCTAACTTTTTTTTTCAAAATTTCAAAAAACATGGGCTATAACCCATCGTTTTTGTCATTTTGTCATTTTTTTCAAATCCTCAAAAATGATGAAAAACGGCGCGCTATAGTATGCCGTACGATATGGGCTATAGCCCATGGTCCAAAATGATGAGAAACGAGGCTAACTTTTTTTTTCAAAATTTCAAAAAACATGGGCTATAACCCATCGTTTTTGTCATTTCGTCATTTTTTTCAAATCCTCAAAAATTATGAAAAACGGCGCGCTATAGTATGCCGTACGATATGGGCTATAGCCCATGGTCCAAAATGATGAGAAACGAGGCTAACTTTTTTTTTCAAAATTTAAAAAAACATGGGCTATAACCCATCGTTTTTGTCATTTCGTCATTTTTTTCAAATCCTCAAAAATGATGAAAAACGGCGCGCTATAGTATGCCGTACGATATGGGCTATAGCCCATGGTCCAAAATGATGAGAAACGAGGCTAACTTTTTTTTTCAAAATTTCAAAAAACATGGGCTATAACCCATCGTTTTTGTCATTTTGTCATTTTTTTCAAATCCTCAAAAATGATGAAAAACGGCGCGCTATAGTATGCCGTACGATATGGGCTATAGCCCATGGTCCAAAATGATGAGAAACGAGGCTAACTTTTTTTTTCAAAATTTAAAAAAACATGGGCTATAACCCATCGTTTTTGTCATTTCGTCATTTTTTTCAAATCCTCAAAAATGATGAAAAACGGCGCGCTATAGTATGCCGTACGATATGGGCTATAGCCCATGGTCCAAAATGATGAGAAACGAGGCTAACTTTTTTTTTCAAAATTTCAAAAAACATGGGCTATAACCCATCGTTTTTGTCATTTTGTCATTTTTTTCAAATCCTCAAAAATGATGAAAAACGGCGCGCTATAGTATGCCGTACGATATGGGCTATAGCCCATGGTCCAAAATGATGAGAAACGAGGCTAACTTTTTTTTTCAAAATTTCAAAAAACATGGGCTATAACCCATCGTTTTTGTCATTTCGTCATTTTTTTCAAATCCTCAAAAATGATGAAAAACGGCGCGCTATAGTATGCCGTACGATATGGGCTATAGCCCATGGTCCAAAATGATGAGAAACGAGGCTAACTTTTTTTTTTGAAATTTCAAAAAACATGGGCTATAACCCATCGTTTTTGTCATTTCGTCATTTTTTTCAAATCCTCAAAAATTATGAAAAACGGCGCGCTATAGTATGCCGTACGATATGGGCTATAGCCCATGGTCCAAAATGATGAGAAACGAGGCTAACTTTTTTTTTCAAAATTTCAAAAAACATGGGCTATAACCCATCGTTTTTGTCATTTTGTCATTTTTTTCGAATCCTCAAAAATGATAAAAAACGGCGCGCTATAGTATGCCGTACGATATGGGCTATAGCCCATGGTCCAAAATGATGAGAAACGAGGCTAACTTTTTTTTTTTTTATTTAAAAAAACATGGGCTATAACCCATCGTTTTTGTCATTTCGTAATTTTTTTCAAATCCTCAAAAATGATGAAAAACAGCGCGCTATAGTATGCCGTACGATATGGGCTATAGCCCATGGTCCAAAATGATGAGAAACGAGGCTAACTTTTTTTTTTGAAATTTCAAAAAACATGGGCTATAACCCATCGTTTTTGTCATTTCGTCATTTTTTTCAAATCCTCAAAAATTATGAAAAACGGCGCGCTATAGTATGCCGTACGATATGGGCTATAGCCCATGGTCCAAAATGATGAGAAACGAGGCTAACTTTTTTTTTCAAAATTTCAAAAAACATGGGCTATAACCCATCGTTTTTGTCATTTCGTCATTTTTTTTAAATCCTCAAAAATGATGAAAAACGGCGCGCTATAGTATGCCGTACGATATGGGCTATAGCCCATGGTCCAAAATGATGAGAAACGAGGCTAACGTTTTTTTTCAAAATTTCAAAAAACATGGGCTATAACCCATCGTTTTTGTCATTTCGTCATTTTTTTCAAATCCTCAAAAATGATGAAAAACGGCGCGCTATAGTATGCCGTACGATATGGGCTATAGCCCATGGTCCAAAATGATGAGAAACGAGGCTAACTTTTTTTTTCAAAATTTCAAGAAACATGGGCTATAACCCATCGTTTTTGTCATTTCGTCATTTTTTTAAAATCCTCAAAAATGATGAAAAACGGTGCGCTATAGTATGCCGTACGATATGGGCTATAGCCCATGGTCCAAAATGATGAGAAACGAGGCTAACTTTTTTTTTCAAAATTTCAAAAAACATGGGCTATAACCCATCGTTTTTGTCATTTTGTCATTTTTTTCAAATCCTCAAAAATGATGAAAAACGGCGCGCTATAGTATGCCGTACGATATGGGCTATAGCCCATGGTCCAAAATGATGAGAAACGAGGCTAACTTTTTTTTTCAAAATTTCAAAAAACATGGGCTATAACCCATCGTTTTTGTCATTTCGTCATTTTTTTCAAATCCTCAAAAATTATGAAAAACGGCGCGCTATAGTATGCCGTACGATATGGGCTATAGGCCATGGTCCAAAATGATGAGAAACGAGGCTAACTTTTTTTTTCAAAATTTCAAAAAACATGGGCTATAACCCATCGTTTTTGTCATTTCGTCATTTTTTTCAAATCCTCAAAAATGATGAAAAACGGCGCGCTATAGTATGCCGTACGATATGGGCTATAGCCCATGGTCCAAAATGATGAGAAACGAGGCTAACTTTTTTTTTCAAAATTTCAAAAAACATGGGCTATAACCCATCGTTTTTGTCATTTCGTCATTTTTTTCAAATCCTCAAAAATGATGAAAAACGGCGCGCTATAGTATGCCGTACGATATGGGCTATAGCCCATGGTCCAAAATGATGAGAAACGAGGCTAACTTTTTTTTTTTGAAATTTCAAAAAACATGGGCTATAACCCATCGTTTTTGTCATTTCGTCATTTTTTTCAAATCCTCAAAAATGATGAAAAACGGCGCGCTATAGTATGCCGTACGATATGGGCTATAGCCCATGGTCCAAAATGATGAGAAACGAGGCTAACTTTTTTTTTCAAAATTTCAAGAAACATGGGCTATAACCCATCGTTTTTGTCATTTCGTCATTTTTTTAAAATCCTCAAAAATGATGAAAAACGGTGCGCTATAGTATGCCGTACGATATGGGCTATAGCCCATGGTCCAAAATGATGAGAAACGAGGCTAACTTTTTTTTTCAAAATTTCAAAAAACATGGGCTATAACCCATCGTTTTTGTCATTTTGTCATTTTTTTCAAATCCTCAAAAATGATGAAAAACGGCGCGCTATAGTATGCCGTACGATATGGGCTATAGCCCATGGTCCAAAATGATGAGAAACGAGGCTAACTTTTTTTTTCAAAATTTCAAAAAACATGGGCTATAACCCATCGTTTTTGTCATTTCGTCATTTTTTTCAAATCCTCAAAAATTATGAAAAACGGCGCGCTATAGTATGCCGTACGATATGGGCTATAGGCCATGGTCCAAAATGATGAGAAAGGAGGCTAACTTTTTTTTTCAAAATTTCAAAAAACATGGGCTATAACCCATCGTTTTTGTCATTTCGTCATTTTTTTCAAATCCTCAAAAATGATGAAAAACGGCGCGCTATAGTATGCCGTACGATATGGGCTATAGCCCATGGTCCAAAATGATGAGAAACGAGGCTAACTTTTTTTTTCAAAATTTCAAAAAACATGGGCTATAACCCATCGTTTTTGTCATTTCGTCATTTTTTTCAAATCCTCAAAAATGATGAAAAACGGCGCGCTATAGTATGCCGTACGATATGGGCTATAGCCCATGGTCCAAAATGATGAGAAACGAGGCTAACTTTTTTTTTTTGAAATTTCAAAAAACATGGGCTATAACCCATCGTTTTTGTCATTTCGTCATTTTTTTCAAATCATCAAAAATGATGAAAAACGGCGCGCTATAGTATGCCGTACGATATGGGCTATAGCCCATGGTCCAAAATGATGAGAAACGAGGCTAACTTTTTTTTTCAAAATTTCAAAAAACATGGGCTATAAGTTATAACCCATCGTTTTTGTCATTTCGTCATTTTTTTCAAATCCTCAAAAATGATGAAAAACGGCGCGCTATAGTATGCCGTACGATATGGGCTATAGCCCATGGTCCAAAATGATGAGAAACGAGGCTAACTTTTTTTTTCCAAAATTTCAAAAAACATGGGCTATAACCCATCGTTTTTGTCATTTCGTCATTTTTTTAAAATCCTCAAAAATGATGAAAAACGGTGCGCTATAGTATGCCGTACGATATGGGCTATAGCCCATGGTCCAAAATGATGAGAAACGAGGCTAACTTTTTTTTTCAAAATTTCAAAAAACATGGGCTATAACCCATCGTTTTTGTCATTTCGTCATTTTTTTCAAATCCTCAAAAATGATGAAAAACGGCGCGCTATAGTATGCCGTACGATATGGGCTATAGCCCATGGTCCAAAATGATGAGAAACGAGGCTAACTTTTTTTTTCAAAATTTCAAAAAACATGGGCTATAACCCATCGTTTTTGTCATTTCGTCATTTTTTTTAAATCCTCAAAAATGATGAAAAACGGCGCGCTATAGTATGCCGTACGATATGGGCTATAGCCCATGGTCCAAAATGATGAGAAACGAGGCTAACCTTTTTTTTCAAAATTTCAAAAAACATGGGCTATAACCCATCGTTTTTGTCATTTCGTCATTTTTTTCAAATCCTCAAAAATGATGAAAAACGGCGCGCTATAGTATGCCGTACGATATGGGCTATAGCCCATGGTCCAAAATGATGAGAAACGAGGCTAACTTTTTTTTTTTTAATTTAAAAAAACATGGGCTATAACCCATCGTTTTTGTCATTTCGTAATTTTTTTCAAATCCTCAAAAATGATGAAAAACGGCGCGCTATAGTATGCCGTACGATATGGGCTATAGCCCATGGTCCAAAATGATGAGAAACGAGGCTAACTTTTTTTTTCAAAATTTCAAAAAACATGGGCTATAACCCATCGTTTTTGTCATTTCGTAAAAAAAATTAAATCCTCAAAAATGATGAAAAACGGCGCGCTATAGTATGCCGTACGATATGGTCTATAGCCCATGGTCCAAAATGATGAGAAACGAGGCTAACTTTTTTTTTCAAAATTTCAAAAAACATGGGCTATAACCCATCGTTTTTGTCATTTCGTCATTTTTTTTTTAATCCTCAAAAACGATGAAAAACGGTGCGCTATAGTATGCCGTACGATATGGGCTATAGCCCATGGTCCAAAATGATGAGAAACGAGGCTAACTTTTTTTTTCAAAATTTCAAAAAACATGGGCTATAACCATAGAGTTATTATACAATAGAGAAGACACCCAGAGGAAATCCTGAAGCGCAATGGACATAGTGGCCGAAGAAGGTATTGCAGTTTGGTAAGGTTTTGCCCTCAAACACATGAACGCGCACTAGGCTCCGTCCACTCTGCCGGTCGCTCGCGCGTTCATGTGTTTGAGGGCAAAAATCCAGAATGCACAGGGCTCCTAAACCGGAAGGAGGAGTGGATTCGCCTCATGCGCTTCTGAGCAACTCAATGCAAGTGGACGGGAGGAGAACTTGGGTGTCTTCTCTATCTAATTTAACATTTGTCAAGTTGGTCACATGGCCAAAAGCGGTTGACAGAAACTGGTCGACATGTTCTGTTGCCCCAACAGCGGCAGAAACAAGCCCTTTTAACCAGGCTACTTGCACACACTACAACTCGCTTACAATTCGCAAACCTGGCAACACTGCTCTGTGTTCTCATAGGCCCACCAGGCCCGCCCCCACACTCCTTTTCAGTCTCACAATCAGCCATCTTGCTTTTCAGGGCCCTCGCAGGATAACAGAAAGAAGGAAGGGGAGACATTAGTGCTTATCCCTTCTAAATCCCTAAATCCCTGTATTTACAAAATAAAACACTCAGCGAATCCCTTAGTTAAATCAACATTGTTCATTGTCAATACTTGGATTGGCCCGAAATATTTACATTACACGTATAGCTTTTGCTATTTTCGCCTGCCAGCCCACCGCCGACTACACACGCCTGCACACACACACACACACACACACACACACACACACACACACACACACGCCAACTACGTTCACTTAATGGGGCCAGTCCTTCACAGTGACACACGCGTTAGATGAACCACGCGACCGGGATGGTTTCTACCCCTCAATGTCGTGCATTTGCTGCGCCCTTCTAATGCTGCGCCACGCCTACTCTATACTGCTCCATGCGACTCGAACAGCGTCAGCAGCAGCAGCTCCGAGCCTCCGTCAGAAAGGCTGCCCACAGCACTGCACAGCCCCACACCCAAATGAATCGAATGAATGAATAAGGCGCTTATATCGCTTTTGCTCAGTGGATGGGACATTTACATTAAAAGCAATCGGATGGACGCGTGGATAACGGCATGGCTGTGTGCAATCGGAGGGAAAGCTTCCATAATCCATATAGCTTCCATGATAGCTGCTTCAGACACAGGGGAGGGGAGGGAGAAATAGTGCGAAATAGCGCTTATGCAACAATTACCCTAAAACACAAACACCTCAACTCGATGTCATTGTGAAAAGAATTTCGAGCGAAATAATAATTTTTGGAAGGACACTTTCACCCAGTATCAAGCTAAATGTGGAAGCCGTGTGTGTCACACCAAAACGGGTGACCTATAGATTCCTGTAACCAGCCTCTCGCACTGCCTGCGAGTTGGCTCCGTCTAAGGCTCCGTCTCATGAGCAAATTTAGAACTTCCGGTCTGAGAGCTAGCAGATTTAAGACATCCGGTTGCTTTCAGAATAAAATAAGGTTATTTAATTCGTTAATTAAATAATTTTTACATTACATTATTAGTATTATTATTACATTACAGTTATTGTAAAGACACACATTATGTTTCTGTGTAAAAATAAGTAATTAAATAACATAAAAAAGTTATCTAAATGGATAAATGCTATTCACTGGAGTGCATGGACTTTATAAAGTGGACACTGGACAAAAGACGGCTCCGCCAGGCAACTATCTGGACATACCCACGCGTTTGGGAAGATGTCCTCTACCACCCCACAGTCTCCGCTAAGCGGGAGAGGTGTAAAATTCACAGCAGCAGAGCTTCTACTGGGGTCAATGCAAAAAAAATTACCGTTTCCGGACCCAGAATGGACACTGGACAAAGAGGCCTCCGCGAGGCAACTATCTGGACATACCCACGCGTCCGGGGAGATGTCCTCTACCACCCCACAGTCTCCACTAAGCGGGAGAGGTGTAAAATTCAGAGCAGCAGACCTTCTATTGGGGTCAACACTCAAAAAAGTGCCGTTTCCAGACCCAGAATGGACACTGGACAAAGAGGCCTCCGCGAGGCAACTATCTGGACATACCCACGCGTCCGGGGAGATGTCCTCTACCACCCCACAGTCTCCGCTAAGCGAGAGAGGTGTAAAATTCAGAGCAGCAGAGCTTCTACTGGGGTCAATGCAAAATAAATTACCGTTTCCGGACCCAGACTGGACACTGGACAAAAGACGGCTCCGCGAGGCAACTATCTGGACATACCCACGCGTCCGGGGAGATGTCCTCTACCACCCCACAGTCTCCGCTAAGCGGGAGAGGTGTAAAATTCAGAGCAGCAGACCTTCTATTGGGGTCAACACTCAAAAAAGTGCCGTTTCCAGACCCAGAATGGACACTGGACAAAGAGGCCTCCGCGAGGCAACTATCTGGACATACCCACGCGTCCGGGGAGATGTCCTCTACCACCCCACAGTCTCCGCTAAGCGAGTAAATGGGTGCTTATATTTCTATGTGAAATGTGGTGATGCTGGCATCACAATAGATGCCAGCATCACGCTGCCTCCGTCTAATAAGCACATTTACAACTTCCTGTTTGGAAACCAAAACAGATGCTTCTGACATTTGCCTGTGCGTGCTTAATCGTTGTACTTCTGAACACATTTCCCAAATCTCAGTGATTTATCCACACATCGCTGTGTGTGTGTGTGTGTGTGTGTGTGTGTGTGTGTGTGTCGCGTCGCCCTCCAGCTGCAATTGCGAGTGTGCGCTGTGTGCAGGGCACACTACTGAGTTTAAAACCACAGCTGAAACATGAATTGGAGTCAATTCCCGCAATTTCCTTCTTCCCATATTGCGCTGCAACGACACTAGGATTGAGCCCCCCGAAGGGGGGCGAAATTCTAGTTGTATATATACTCTAAGGCTATAACCCATCGTTTTTGTCATTTTGTCATTTTTTTTTAATCCTCAAAAATGATGAAAAACGGCTTGCTATAGTATGCCGTACGATATGGGCTATAGCCCATGGTCCAAAATGATGAGAAACGAGGCTAACTTTTTTTTCAAAATTTAAAAAAACATGGGCTATAACCCATCGTTTTTGTCATTTCGTCATTTTTTAAAAATCCTCAAAAATGATGAAAAACGGCGCGCTATAGTATGCCGTACGATATGGGCTATAGCCCATGGTCCAAAATGATGAGAAACGAGGCTAACTTTTTTTTTTTCAAAATTTCAAAAAACATGGGCTATAACCCATCGTTTTTGTCATTTCGTCATTTTTTTTAAATCCTCAAAAATGATGAAAAACGGCGCGCTATAGTATGCCGTACGATATGGGCTATAGCCCATGGTCCAAAATGATGAGAAACGAGGCTAACTTTTTTTTTCAAAATTTCAAAAAACATGGGCTATAACCCATCGTTTTTGTCATTTCGTCATTTTTTTCAAATCCTCAAAAATGATGAAAAACGGCGCGCTATAGTATGCCGTACGATATGGGCTATAGCCCAGGTGTTCCCAAACTTCTTTGGACCAGGTACCCCTTTTGGGGTAGATATTTTTCCAGGTACCCCCTCATCCTCGCAACACGGATAACAATATATTTACAACCACAAGCAGTGTTTCCTGCAGGAAAAAGCTTTGGCACGGTGCTGGGCACAGGCCGCAATTTTGATTAATTAATTAATTTGATTCATTAATTAATAAGATTAATACATTAAGATTAATTTGTATTATTGCTCTTGTATTGCTATTGGAGACACTGGGGGGACACTGGGGGACACTGGGCAGGCACTGAGGAGGCACTGGGGAGACACTGGGGAGGCACTCAGGGGCACACTGGGGAGGCACTGGGAAGGCACTCGGGGGGCACACTGGGGAGGCATTGGGGAGGCACTCAGGGGGACACTGGGGAGGCACTCGGGGGGACACTGTCTAAATGTATACGTCTAAATGTATACGTTTAAATGTAGACGTCTAAATGTAGACTTCTAAATGTATACGTCTAAATGTAGACGTCTAAATGTATATAGACGTCTGTATACAGACGTCTAAATGTAGACGTCTAAATGTAGACGTCTAAATGTGTACGTCTTCTCTTATGGGGGTCCCTGGCATATCTTTTCAAATGGGGGTCCACGGGCTAAGTAGTGTCAATTTGGGGGTCCTTGACATGAAAAGGTTTGGGAACCACTGCTTTACACACTTTAGCACTTTATGAACATGAACAAAATAGATGAGTCCCCCCTGGAACTCCCTCAGGTACCCCTGGGGGTCCCCGGACCCCACTTTGGGATCCACTCTAGGCTATGCATCACAAGAAAG
Organism: Protomyctophum bolini; assembly: GCF_963924005.1. Classification (NCBI taxonomy): domain Eukaryota; kingdom Metazoa; phylum Chordata; class Actinopteri; order Myctophiformes; family Myctophidae; genus Protomyctophum; species Protomyctophum bolini. The sequence continues at coordinate 47,525,873 of NC_137862.1, read as the reverse complement.
GTGTCAGGACAAAATCACTTAAACAAATGACTAAAATGATTGATATATATGGAAACAGATTATATTAAAAGCTTTGGACAAGAGTCAAATGTATGGTGGAGGTATAGTGATCATTATACATTCATATAAAAAGGTAAAGCTTAACATAAACCAGGCTAAATATACAAGAGGAAAATCGCTAGCTTCCATTTACAACTAACGTAGACATTTTCATAACAGTAAAATGCAAAAGACCGATAACATTAGCAAGACAGGATCATCGCAAAGCCATAAATACCATTACCTTATAATGTACCGGTCGAAATTAAATATTGTAGCCGTAGATCAGAAGAGGTCCATAGAAACTCAATGGAGAATTAAATATTATCCCCTACAAAGTCTAAACCGGAAGAGTAACTGACGTCACGTGAATAGGGTCTATTGTCGACAGTAATACTAGTTTTTTTATTCTTAAGTAATGTACAGCTTTAACTTTCTCCCAATTGCCTTTTGTAAGTGTAGACTTTTCAAACAAATGAATTCCAAACTGAAACTGTTTGGAACAGTTACTTAATACTACACAGCCCATTAAAGCCAGATTTAAAACCACATGAAGCAGTAAGCATAAAGGTGTAAGTAGAACAAAACGATATAACCGGCCATTGGCTTCTTTGGAGGTAGAGTTCATGGGTAGACCTTCATCTTGCTTGTCTGATAGTTTGTTTGAATGACCTTTTATAGTCTCTAGAGTCTAAGTGCTCCTAATGAGCAGCGGCCATCTTGCTGTTGCAATCTGGGAAGTGTAGTTTTTTTTTAGGTGGCAAGCAAAAGCTCCACTACTGAGTTTTGACTCAACACATTATGGTACCTTACTCTCCAGGTGTTTCAGAGTTAGATGAGCTACTGTACTGTAGATATTGCATCGCATGCAGGCCTATAATCGTTATTCTCGAGTGGACATGCTTTCTTCGGAATTGGGACTATCACTGATTTTCTCCAGATCTCTGGCACTGTATGTGAGTCTAATGACTGGAAAAGCCTGTGCCAGGCTGGGGCTAATTCCTCAGCACAGGTTTTTAACAGGAAAGCGTGCATTCCGTCTGGTCCTAGATAGATAGATAGATACGGTAGCTTTATTGTCATTCAGCAGACACATAAAATGCATAAGAGAACAAAATGTCGTTTCACTGGCTTTTAGTATGCTAGTTAAAAGAGAGCTAAAATACTATTAAAATCTAAAATCCACTTTTAAAAACAAATAAATTAAAAATTAAAAAGCACCATTAGTTCATTGAGAGACAGATTATTGCACAACAGGAGTCCTTATAGCAGCATATAGGGGGAACAGGTTAGGGGATATTGCACTTGTTCAAAAGTCTAATAGCTTGGGGGGGAAAAGCTCTTGGAAAATCTTGCTGTTTTACTTCCAATGATACCTTCTGCCAGAAGGCAACAGAGTGAACAGTCCCTGGTGTGGGTGGGTGGGGTCATTCCTCATGTTGTTGGCCCTAGACAGACAGCGGTTGTGCGCTGTGTCCTTGATGGAAGGCCAGTGATGTCCCGATGATTTTCTCCGCTGTCCTCACTACTCTCTGTACTGTTTTCCAGTCTGTTTCATTGCAGCCTCCAGACCAGACAGAGATGCAGTTTGTCAGGATGCTCTCTATAGTTCCCCTGTAGAAAGTACCAGTAAGACGCGCAAACGCGGGAAGCGAACGCAGCTCGTACATATTTGGGTTTTTTTTAAGATTTCTTTTTAAGTTATTATTTTTTTAAGTTAAGTTATTTTTAAGTTAAGTTTTTAACTTAGCCATAACCATATAAGGAGTCCCCAAAGCAGCTATACGTCCAAATATGGAGTGTGTTGCATCAATCACAAACAAATCACTCAGCTCCATATATGGGCACAAAGGGGGGACACACAGACAGACAGACAGACATGATCTGCTAGGTCTCATAGTAAGTGCTCACCGCGTTCGCAAAAAGTAGTGAAGATGGGAGCGGGGAGTTGGGCTCTTCTCATCCGGCGCAGAAAGAACAGCCGCTTCTGGGCTCTCTTCACAAGAGAGGACGTGTTTGGTCCTGTTGCTTTATCGGTCTGTATGGTTTTAAACACTTTACAAACTGTGTCCTGATCCATTACCATCCTGTCATTAACAGCATGACAATTCAATTCATTAATCACCTTCATAGTATCACATTCAAAAGTATTGAGCTCATTCGCTCTGGTGCTCTCATCTAGAGCAAATATGGGCTTTCTCTCCGACTTCATATTAGTCATCTCCCTGATGGAGTCCCAGATCGAGTCTTTTAGTGTTCCGCTCGTTCCTTACACTTCCTTCTGGCTTCTCTCATTTGTATATTCAGTTCCTTTTGTGCAGCCTTCAAGGCTGCCGTGTCTCCTGATCTGAAGGCCATCTTTTTCCTATTAATACACTCCTTGATTTCATTCGTGAGGTATGGGCTATTATTGTGATACTTAGTGATTACTTTCTGTGGCACTATCATCTCAACACAAAAGGAAATGTACGCTGTAATTGCCTCGGTGGCTGTGTCAATGCTAGCATCCTCGAAGAAAATGTCCCAGTCAGTACATAGGAAGCATCCTTTTAGCTCCTCAGTTGCTTCCCTAGACCACACATTTACTTTTTCTTGTCTTTTTCACCGGTTTACTGGATTTAAATATGGACCGGTATGTGGGCATGAGATGGACAGTGTTATGGTCGGACATGCATACAGTTCTATGGTCAGCCGGGCTGTGTATGCTCCCCTAATGTTACCATAACACTTATCCAGGATTTGATCCTTCCTTTTATTACACTTGACATACTGCTGGAATCCTGGCAGAAAGGTCTCCAGCTTGCAGTGGTTCGTGTCGCCCCCAGAACGCACCCCTCACCAACCTTAATCCAGTCGTCTTAACGCACAGCTTTCTCAGAGAGTGGGCGGGGTCTTTGGGCTGGATCCAGGCTAGGTCTATCCATCAAGTGTAAGGAACTCACGCTCTGTCCACTTTCTGTCCATTCACTTATTTACAAAAGAATAGGCAACAAGGCGCATGTGCGGCTGGGCGCATATTTCGGCTACAAGCCTCAGCATAATCATAATAATAATCGTTATTGTCCCGAAGGATATTTGTCTTCACAGTCTGTTCAAACACCCACATCAAAACAACACATACTGTAGCACATAACACAAAGACAAAACAAAAACATGAGGTCCCTATACTGTATACAGAACCATCCTATTGGTGGGACAGTTTGTATAATGCCTGGATGGCTCAGGGGACAAAACTCCTACTAAAACTACTAAACCTTTTTCCATGCAAGGTTCTGTATCTTTGTCCAGATGGCATGAGGTTAAAAAAACAATACAGAGGATGATCAGTGTCATTTGATATTGAAAGTGCTAGCCGTGTGATGGCCTTAGTTAATTTCAGAAAGTGTGGGTGTATATAGGGTCGTGAGTCTGATGATCTTGGAAGCAATACGGGTAATACTGAAACGTTTGTTTCTGTTATGCATGGACAGTATGGTGTAGAAACATGCGGAAACAGTATAACATGCGGTTACACTTTTAGGAGCTGCACCAGGCAAGATATCCGATATTGTTTATTTGTGAATGGAGTTGTGCTCACATCTCGTCTACGTGCCAATGAATGGGTCCCTGCTATAGCCCCCACACAGAAAATGCTTTTTGAATTTCACTGGAATGACTGTGGAATGCAAATACTTAACCTCAACAGAAAATGACAGACAGACAGATGCCCCTAGCCATTAACCTCACACCGGACACCGATCCTGCAGCCACTTAAAATCCTATCACAACAGGAGAAGACAAGAAAAGAAACTAAAGTACACAATAAGACATTAAGGATTAACTTGGCTCTCCTATGGCTCATGAGACTCAACACATATGGCACCGGCCATCTGCTTCATTAACGCTGGGAACCTTCCAAAGAAAACTGAGGGGTGGTGTTATATGGACTAGAGCAGCCCGCGACAGTGGGTCGGCTGGCACTGATGAAGTGAAATGACCAAGCTGCCAGTCCCCTGCACTACTGTAGCCTACAGTACATCTCAGTGGCATATATTTTTTACTTTTTACTCCACTACAGTCATTTGAAAATTACTGTATAGAGAAACATTGGACTATAGCAGGGGTGGCCAACTTAATGACGGAGAGGGCCACTATGTTTCCAAACATATTCCAGGGGGACACATTGCATATACTGTCGTGAAGAAACCTCTTATCTCTGTGTTTGCTTTCTTTTTTTTTTCTAAATTAATTTTTTAATTGGAATCCTGGCAAAAAATGTAAAAAAAAAGAAGAAAAGAACACACAGCATGCTGAAAAAACTTAAAGGTATATTCAGTGATTTCACTTAATTCAAATATCACTCCTTTTTTGTTTTGTTGTGACAATCCTCCATGCTATAGTATAGAGTGTGCTGACCATTATATTGTTTATAAAGCTCTCAATGGTCTCACACGTTCCTCTGACTGCCTGCCTAAATATGTCCCAAACCGCCCCCTAAGATCTTCCACTGCTGACCTGCTCGCTTTGCCTAAAAAAATGGCAACTAAAAAATACAGGAAAGCAGCTTTTTGCTTCTACGGGCCGACGGTGTGGAACAAACTCCCACTGTACCTTCGACAGGCAGCAGCCTCTGTAGACATTTTTAAAGCACAGCTCAAGACCCACTTCTACACCCTTGCTTTTAATTGATCTTTTAATTTTTTGTTATTCATGTCCTCACTGTATTGCATTACTGCTCTTGTTTTTGCCTTGCTTTTCTTTTCTTTTTTTCTCCATTGCTCTGTAAAGCACTTTGAGCTGCATTTCATGTCATGAAAGGTGCTATACGAATAAAGTTTTATTATTATTATTATTATTATTATTATGATTAGGCCTATTATTATTATTATTAAAGAGTTCCTCCCTGTCCCCAGTTAACCCCTGTGGTAAAAAAACAACAACATAGGTTTCGTTTTTGGCTAGGTGGCCTTCATCCAATCAGGATAGAGAGGGGCCTTCCGCCAATCATGATGGAGCAGGGGCCTTGGTGTGCGTGCTGTTGGCCTGTTGCGTGTTCCCCCCACTGTAGAGTGTGCATGTGCACATCTTGTTACCGGGAGACAGGTGGGTTTTCCAAATCACCCAAATCACTGAATGCTCCTTTAAGTAACGTGCTGGAGTCACAAAATTAAAAAAAAATGGAGGTCATCACATTTGGGCAAGTGGCTATGGCCAAATTTAGCCCAAGGAGTGTTTTTTCGTGCAAAACTAATGCTTGGAATGGATTCAGAATGGATTCACATGGTGGCCATATGGATTTTGGGCTCACTCGTTGAGGCATGGGAGCTCAATTTGTTATTTAACCTTCATAGATGATGATCCACTGAGAAACAGACCTTCGCTCTCCACGGTCATGGAAGTATCAGAAATGACCCAACTAACAACTAACACCCTATTTTGTAAGCTATCATTTCAATGCTTTGGACCTGAATACACCAACAGCATTTAACCAAGGACAGCTGTCATCTGCTGTTAATTAGAATTGACAGACAATTATTATTATCTTTTCTCCCTTGCATTCCCCGGCCCCTTCTTTAGTCATGGGTCACACAATTATTCATAGCGTCGCTGTCAGGGGGAAATCTTGTATGTTTAAAACGTTGCTGTAGGTAGCATTTTACTGTACGTGTTTGGGTCCAATGTAGTTATTGTTTAGTCCCAAGATCTTGTTAATACTTTTCATTGGTTCAATATTTATGAATGCTATACACACTTAACAACTTTAACTTTCACTTAGAAAAACAGATCTACATCGGCTATGTTCGCCACATTGAGTGACACTTTAGTAATGTACAAAAAAAATGAAATGAAAAATAAATAAATATGGAGATACAAGGTTTCTGCCCGACAGCAGCGACAGAGGGCCACCATAGCTTGCCCATCTGCCAATCAGCATGAGTGGTTTGCAAATGCAAATGAGAACGGTGTCAGCCAGACGGGCTAATTCCAGTTCTGTAATGTAAGGTGAGAGTTGTATTTGTAGAGTGGTTAACTCGTACCTGAACGCTAGTGCTTCCGTCTGACATTTAGACGAAAAGCGTTGAGTATATAGTGCTGTGCACTTGTCAGTGCTTCATGGGCGTGGCCGTGGGTTTAATTGGAGTCTTAGTTTTGTGTCATTTTGCAGTGTGTCAAACTAGGTGCAATTCACATTTCTGGGGCTCTTTGAGAAACGAGGGTCACGCTCTCGCATTATTTCCACTTTTATTTGGAGTTTATTCTCGTACAGCTTGAGGCTTCATAGTCAGCAGTGGTGGAAGAAGCACGATGATTGCAGATTGGCTATTTTCGAACGATTTAGACACATTTTCAGTGCTTCAAATTGGTACTGTATACATTGATGCCAGTACTTTTGTGCTTAATTTTTTTTTAATACAGGCCAATTACTTGTAACAGAGTAATTCTATATAGTGGCATTGCAACTTAACTACTTGAAACCCAGCATCCGTATTGTGGCGAAAGCTTTCACAGAAAATTACAGAGTGACGAACTCACAAATTGTGACCTTGTCGAAAGGAAAACAAAAAACTAAGTATAGAGCACTTCACGAGGTTATAAAATGGATGTACTTCTTCCACCATTACTTGTGACCTGTGATTTTGGGTTGGTGCCCACGAGGCTCTTTATGGGTTTGTTTACAATTGGTAACCAACCTTTTCAAGCCCAAGAGCCCTTTTTTTCCCCAATTGTAAGCCAAGATCTACCACTAAAACGTGTTAGAAAAAAACACTTGTTTTTTTGCCATTTCTGACAGGCTCAATGCATGTGCACACATCCACACAAAGACTAAAGCTTAAATTAGAATAAATACTTAGAGTAAGTTATATTATCAATGTAAAATAATATTAAGACAAATGTATTAGAAATAAAAAAGATATTAGGACAAAAATACAAATAAACTTCTTTGTTGAGTTTTTTTTTAATAAAAGAAAATGCAAAGGACATGGATTGCTTGTACAGCACAATATTTTGTTTCTCATTTCAATGAATATTCACATTGGCAGATGTTCAAATGACATAGGCATAACATGACCATATATATTTGCACAGATATGGTGACATACTCTCAGGGTCAGCCGACCTTTAATGAGACTGCTGTGACTGCACTTTATCGGCAAGCGTTTTGAAATCTGGTTCATATTTAGTGATTGCCAGTCTGAGGGTGTCATTAAGATGTGAGTCAGTTATACGAGTTCTAAACTTGGATTTGATTATTTTCATTTGTGAAAAGGCCATTTCACATAAGTACGTCGAACCAAAGTAGGCGTGCAGTTTGAGTGCACACAACACAATCAGCGGATACTTCTCTCTGCTCACAAGAGACCAAAATTCCTTCTCTTTAGCTCTGACCTGCAGGTGACAGTCATTTACTAATTCAACAATCTCCATTTCAACATCTGAAGTTAATGCAAACACATCCTGCATTTTTTCGGACAGCAGTTCAATGACAGTAGGCTCAGTAAAGAGAAAAGGGTTTGATACAAAAGCAGCTACTTGACTCATGCGTTGTACTTCAACAAATCTACGATCAAATTCAGATGTCAGTTTGCACAGAATTGCACAGAATTGTTCGGGAATAAAGGCTGTTTTCTCTTTGAGGTTTTTTAACACATTGTCAAGATTTGTGAAGTGATTCAGCTTTCCACGTCGAATCTGTGAGCACCACATATCGAGCTTCAATTTGAACGCATTGATTGCACTGATCATGTTACCAATGTCTCTGTCCTTTCCTTGCAGTTGTCGGTTAAGCTCGTTCAGTTTTGCTGTCAGGTCCGTAAGAAAGCCCAAGTCCAATAACCAAGCATCGTCAGACAGCTGATCATACTCCTCGCCCCTCGACTTGAGAAAAATGATGATCTCTGGCAGTAAATCAAGAAAACGCTGCAGCACTTTCCCCCGACTCAGCCACCTCACGTCTGCGTGAAGAATCAAATCGCCATATTCAGAGTCCAGTTCGTCCAATAAAGACTTGAATAGCCGGTGCTGTAGCGCTTTTGCACGAATTGAGTTGATTATTTTGACAACAACGTTCATCACGTGTGACATGTCAATTGCTTTAGCAGCCAGTGCCTGCTGGTGTATCACACAGTGGTAGTTTACAAACGGCGGAAAGTCTTCGTCTTTTCTGCACAGTGAAACAAATCCAGAATGAACACCAAGCATGGCGGGGGCCCCGTCTGTTGTCATTGACACGATTTTACGAAGAGGAATCTTGTACTCACGCACGTAATCCTTGAATGCATTGTACACATCCACACCCCGGGTACGTTGTTTCAATGGAATAAGGGTGAGAAAGTCCTCTTTCACGGTGAAATCAGCGAAAACCATTCGGACAAATACAATTAGCTGCGCGGTGTCCGTCACATCAGTGGACTCGTCAAACTGAAGTGAAAAGTATTCACAGTTTGACAAGTCTTTGAAAACTTGCTGGGATACATCTTCAGACAGGGATTCCACTCTCCTGGCTACAGTAGGTGCACCAAGCGACAACGACTGGATCAAATCTTTGATTTCCGACTTGTTTTTAAGGTTAGAAAACAAGCAGTCCGCCGCGAGATTCATGATGTCTTTAACCATGTCCCCGTCCGTAAATGGTTTCTTGCGCTGAGCCAAAGCATGGCTAATTCGGAAGGATGTCTCTGTCGCCAGCTTGCTTCTTGCTGTTGTCGGCGGTGCCGTGAAAAGCAGCTGTTGTTTTCGTAGTCCACCTTTCAGTTCATCAATTCGTTTGGATCTTAATGGACTGTTCAGTGGAAAAAGGTCTTTGAATTGAGGATGCGTGGTAGAATGATGGCGTTCCAGGTTTCCACGTTTCGGCATAGACAACGACTTTTGGCATACGAGGCATATAGTGTTCCCATTTGCTGATGTGAAAAAAAAATCATGCTCCCATTCCTGGTTGAAATGATAGGTTTTGGTTTTCTTTTTCGCTGGACCTTCCATAGTAAGAGAGTAGTCACTGTTCGCCTGTGCAGGTCTAGTAGTGACTGAGTGAGTGAGGCCATTTAGCTCTGTGGGTCTTTATACTGTTTGTAATGTTTTGATATGCATGTCTATTATGCACAACACGGGCGTAACCGCTTACCGGAGATAGCAGTGAAACAATGGAACAAAAGAACTCTGCATACGGCAGTGGGTGTGTCGCGGGCCATCACTGCGCGCTATTGTAAATACACGTTATACAGGTACTGCTCTGTATAGGCAGTGATGGCTGGCTGACACCTCGCGATCGACCTGAAAGGTCTCGGCGAGCTACCAGTAGCTCGCGAACCCCAGGTTGGTGACTCCTTTACTACCTTTACTTTACATGTATGCCGTCTCTGTTTTGACCGTCCTTTGTCCGTTTCTTGGACTCAGATCTGCCAGGGCAAAAGCTATAACAACCTGATTACCGGTTGTGCCAAACTTTTCTCAAGTTGTTTCTAATGTGATTTTGGACGTAGAATGTAATTCTGCTTTGTACATTTTTGTATTGCACATAGTTAATGAGATAATTTGCATATTAGACACATTAGCTGAAATAAAGATATAATAAATGACATTAATGTATAATATGGCAATAGGTTGGCATAGTAATATCTTTAGGGCACAAAATATTCACATTTTATCAAATATAATATATATGTACCTGTATGTGAATTGAGGTTTTAAGGTAAGATTAGAAGAGCAATTATGCAAACGAGGTAATTCAGTATAGCCCTTGATGCCCTCATGTGGTTGTTGGTTTATCAGTTTGCTCTACGTATATTTCTGAATTACAATTGCCTTGTAAGGTGTACCTGAGTTCTATTTGCCAAGGAAAATACTTGAAGTTTATTCACCGTGTCTTTGAGTTCTGCATTCTGGAACTGCTGGGCGAGCGCTGGCGCTTTGGCATGGGGGATCAGATCGAATACTGGACAACTCACCCCGGTGCTTGCCCGTTTTTCCTCCCGGAATTTTCCCCAGTGAGGGGGATAACTTTGTAATATGCTATTGGCTGTTTTTATTCTTTTTGGAAAAATATAAAAAGATACTCCTGTGGAAAGGCTATATTCTTTTACTTATATTGACCCTATAAACAATTTAGTATAATATACTAATCTGAAGAGGTACCATTTGAAACCATTTAAAACCGTACATATTATGTAAGGTTTTGCCCACTCAAATGGTACCTCTTCAGATAATCCCCACATATCCTACACTTAATTACCCCTAGACACATTGGGTTGTAACAGAGGGCTTCACTTCACACCCCAACAACTTCTGCATGGCCCACTGATGGACATTGGTGTCAACAGGTCTTTATAAAACAACTTCTGTTAACAGACTTCACTGTAGTAGCTTTTCATAAATTATATTTGTACTTAGACTGTCTGCTGTCATGAAAGTTTATAGTTAGAGAAGTTCAAAGTCCAGCCGTCTGCTGTCCAGCCTCTCCCACCCCTCACTGGGGAAAAGTCTGGGAGGAAAACAGAAACGGGGTGAGTTGTCTCAACATATGGAATGTCAGAACAGGTCAGCGCCATACAGTATATGCAGATCTAAAGGTGCTAGCGGGGACATTCACTTGACTGTATAGGGTTTGATGAGGGCCCAGGTAGGGCCGGGCTTTAATTTTCGGACTAATATCTTTGGGGCAGGCCCAACTAGTGTTTGAAATTTGAATGCACAGTGTCACACCCCTGTCTTAGGCGAGGGTCGTATGATGGCAAGCCAACAGAGTATGGGCAGAGTTTTAACCAGTTTTATTTCCCCAAGTACAACAAGTGACAACAAACAAAGGAGACCATATGTCTGAAAGTGGAAAATAAAAAGGATATTCAAAATAAAGTACATATTATAATATAAATAAAACCAATAATTAAAAAAAATCATTATTGTACAATATAAGTATTTTACGTATTTATAAATCAGGCCTTTTTAATGTAAAGCAAATCAAAGATTATAATCTATATAATATACAACATTATATATATATATATATATATTATAATATACATGATAAAAAAACAGATCTTGATCCAAAATGCATTTATACAAATATTAAACAAAACAAAACATCACCTCCTCAGAGACTGACACCCTTCTTTGACCAGCTCCAGACAGCAGACTGATTGACTGGGCCATTTCCTAGAGCTATATACCCCCTGGCTCCTCCCACAACACAGGACCAAATGAAAAGAGGGGTAAACATGATCCACAACTTGTTAGTCGCTCAAAACAGTCACAAAACAGTTACATATATATTTATATTGCCGTTGAGCTTGTAGCTCTGTTATCTCACAAAGTCTTTAGTTTTCTAAAGTCCTTTTCCAGAGTCCTTTTATAATCCACTGTCCCTCAGCGACAAGAAATCCTCCCCATCCCTAGAGGTGGAGTTGGTTTGGCCCAAAATGGCCAGTTAAGCTGTCCCCACTTAAAGTGACAGGACACATTTGCAGGAATTTGATGAGAGCCGTGTGTGATCCGTTTGCTGCTTGCTTATAGTTGTTTTTGCATACTCTAACAGTGCGCGCTACTGAAAGGCATGTAATTTAGCAAACAGTGACAGGGTGGGGTCACACTGTCACAGACAGGTATAAGTCAAAAGGGAATCAACATTATGGAAAGAACAGGTTCTGACATATATCCATATATGGAGATCTAAGGGTTTGAGGTCAGATGTAGAGTTGCTGGTCAATATTGATGACATCAGCGATCTCCATGGGATTAACTGCGACAGCAGGTCGCATTTACTATGACATCAGGGTCTCCACATCACCATCACTGATGATGTCACATGATGTCACGAGACCTGGGCACCATGGTGCCCGACCAACACACTGATGGGAAATGCATGATTCGACCTTCGTCACAAATACTAGTATACTACAAGTAAGACGCGCAAACGCGGGAAGCGAACGCAGCTCGTACATATTTGGGTTTTTTTAAGATTTTCTTTTTAAGTTATTATTTTTTTAAGTTAAGTTTTATGTGGACCTGGCCCCTTTTGTGCCCATATATGGAGCTGAGTGATTTGTTTGTGATTGATGCAACACACTCCATATTTGGACGTATAGCTGCTTTGGGGACTCCTTATATGGTTATGCGGGACAGACACACAGACACACAGACAGACATGATCTGCTAGGTCTCGTAAGTGCTCACTGCGTTCGCAATCACTGCGTTCGCAATCACTGCGTTCGCAACAAGTACTCATTTTTTCATGATTTTCATGATCTTTTTTTTTTTATCGTTGAAAATCATGAAAAACGACATACTATAGGCCTTCATGGTTTCGGACATGATTCATGACTTTTGAGGATTTCAAAAAAAGATGAAAAAAAAACAAAAAACAACATATGATTTATGGTTTCGGACGACATACGGTATGTAGTTTTTCATGATTTTCGAGGAAATCAGTATACAGTACATGCAAGTTGCAACGAACACAGATGTCACGGTGGGACATTACGTGTGCTTATACTATAGCTGAGCCCTTCCAAAATTGCCTTTCGTAATTTGGTGTTGGTTTGATGACGTGCACGGTGGTCGGTGGAGCCCTTCAGCATGCGCTGTATGTCCACTCAATCCTTCATGTAGTCTATAGTGGGCCCCAGCTGACACTAGTACCAGATTAAACCGCTTCATTTATTCCCCCGGCTCTATTAAGGCCTTGAGATTAGTGTGTTGCAAAAGCTATTTGGGACCTCAGTGCTCTGACTTTGGAAAGGCTGCAGGCTGTATATGGGATGCATGTAATGTTAGAGTGCAACAGATCAAACTGAGAAAACGTGTGTGTGTGTGTGTGTGTGTGTGTGTGTGTGTGTGTGTGTGTGTGTGTGTGTGGGCTGGATAATCAATACGTTATTATGAAAAATAATATGATGATACTGAGCAGCTGGGCCCATTGTTTCTCACAGGCCTTCCCTGCATTAAAAAAATACTGGCTGCTTGTTAGCATATTATTGACTATATAGTGGGTCAATGGTCTGTCAACTTTGGCTAAGTGGAATCAGTCACCTTCTTTATGCTTTTCAGGATTCAAATAAAAAGAAGCAGCAGAAGCAGCAGATCTACATGCTCAAAACACTTGTGGATCTGCTACTTTTCATGATTTTGTGTGACGGCGCTGTAGTATGATCAAGTGGGGCCGTTATTGTACAAAAAAAGCACAAAAAGTTAGAACACCGAGACGAAGAGGTCTCTCGGTTTCTGCCCGAACAGCGACGATGTGTCCCCTGGTGGGGGCCGCGGTTAGTACAGACGCTGAGGACCATGTGTCACAGTGGGGAAGGAAGCTATAACCCCTGGGGACACTGTGCGTCTTAAAGCTGTCACCGCTGATATTTGCGGCTCTGACAAGCTGCAGGATTGCCGGATGCCATATGCCATAGACAGACACGTATACGCCGGCCCTCCTGGCCATGCCTGAGTGCACGTATGACGGAGCTCGGGTGGATGGCACACACATTATCCGCAAACATTCAAAGTTCAAGCTGATATGCAAAAAGAATAATGCATTGCCTCGCACGGCGCTGTCTTTTTTTGTTGCAGCTATACCCCGAGAAATGGGGTTATACTGTAGGCCCCTTTAGACAGCGTGAGCGTGATAACGTCGGTGAAATGTGAAAGGTGACGGAGCTGCCCTGATTATGATTAATAGCCAAACTGTCACGCAGGCTGCCGGCGTGGCGCGTATAGCGCCTGTGTAGGTCGCGTTTCGTCCCATGAACATATGTGTCCCGCTGCACGGGTTTAAGAGGCCACACATGGACGAGAGGGCTCTTCTCCATGTTTCATTACACACGCACGCACGCACGCACACACGCACGCACTGCAGCCTACATGCGTAGACGGTAGATGCACACATCTCTCTCTCTCTCACTCTCTCTCTCTCTCTGCATCTATAAACTGAACTTTTAATTGATTTTGTATCTCCATTTAACTAGCATGTTTTCCATTAACTCGTTTCACTACAGTGATTAATTGGCAATGGGTAGTAAAGTCTGTAAATATTGTAATAGTCTGTAAAAAAAAAAAAAAGAATAACGTAAATATTTATGCTATTTAAAATAATAACATTTTATAAAGACCTGTTGACACCAATCTCCATCAGTGGGCCATGCAGAAGTTGTTGGGGTGTGAAGTGAAGCCCTCTGTTACAACCCAATGTGTCTAGGGGTAATTAAGTGTATACATTTAATGGATTAGGTTAATATTTCTATATGTTTGTAACCGTTTTAGAAAAGCAATAAGCCACGAGAGGTCTCAGGTTACCGGGTATTTTACAATGGCTGGGGGCGTAGGCAGACCCGACGCGGATATAGCATAGGTGAGTAGGTGAGATCAGGAGCACTCCCACTCTAGACTGACAGCCAGTCAGGGCCCATCACTCCCTGACAGACGGGGCCAGCTTCTCCAGGTGTCAATCATCAATCAGTCCACCTGCGGAGGATTAGGGAAAACACACATGGCAATTAACCACTCCCCCCCACCCTGGTACTGTGCAGCCGATAACAATGTTAAATATGCCCATACATATTCATAAATCTCACAACAATAACACTCATAATTATAATATGATCCTCGATCATCGCACCCTCTCGGATAATAGTGTGAGGGGGTGGATTTATGAACATGACGCTGACCCCTGCTAACCCCTCTTCAATGATGGAGTACTAAGCACATGTACTTAAGTACAGCTTTGAGACTTTGAGAGGTCATTTTTTACTCATTATTACTTTTTCTTTTTTTTTATATATTTTTTATCCCACGATTTTGTAACCCATTTTTCACCCCTGTGTCAATCGTCTAATGTGATCCTGGGCTCTACACACCCTCCACCGGAGAGCAACGGACTTGAACTCATGCTTCCTTCATGCCTGAGTGTCCAAGTTGCTCCTTTACACCTGACAGGGGGGGAGTTTCCCTGGTTGGACGTAGCGCGTGGAAGGAACACGTTATTCCAACCAGTTCCTTTCCCCTCCATCAGGCACCCCGGCTGGCCAGGGGGAGGCAGTTTAGTGACCAGGATTACTGCATGTTTTTTGTGAGGGTACCTACCCTAGGGGACACGGGGAGAACATGCAAACTCCACACAGAAAGGCCCTTTCGCCAACCCCGCCTTCGGGTATGGTCACTGATGAGGAAACACGCCGCCAGCAGCAGCACCCACAGCGTCCCGAGCGAGAATCGAACCCAGGACCTTCTAGCTGTGAGGCGACAGCACTACCGACTGACCAACTGTGCCACCGTGCCCCCTACATATTATTACTTCTAATCCACTACATATCAGGAAATAAGAAAAACTATAATTTGTAGAATTTGATTGTTAATACAATCAATGTGAGAGAAAAGTGACCCACACTGGCCCACATTCACCCGTTCAGACACATTCAACACGCCAACGGACGGCAGCAGGCAGCCATGCAAGGCGCCAGCCACCACGTCAGGGGCATTTAAGACGTTTTCATTTTTAGACTGATCTAAACTAAGCCTCCCAACCTCCCAACTAAGCCAGTGCCAGGAGGGTAAACTGTGAAAATCGACTGAAGAAACAACAAAGTGAGAACACGTTTTTCTCACTTTGTTGGAGGGGACGCAAGGAAGCAATTTCGCGGTGGGGGGTGAAGAAAAGAGTCAAATCAAACTGAGAGACTCCTGAACTGCACGGTATATAGGAATGCTATGCTATTTATGGTACAGTACTGTGTGGTTGAGCATTCTCTGGGAGTTGTTCTCGGGGACTCCCATGAGATGAAGACTGCATGAGCACAGATGCTCGGTGTGCTCACTGTGTCCTTCGTTCTTGTTGCTTTGAAATTGCTCTGCTGATATAGTAGCTCCGACAGGAGAATGAATACAAATCGTTGCCCCCGTGATGGCATCAGTCAAGCACCACAGGGGGGCATTTTTCCATCCAGGGGCTTTTGGATCGAAGTGGAGGATAGCGTGTGTTCATCAAGGTGTTCAGGGGGGAGTCTTTTGATGTGGCCATATACTAGCGCATATACCGACCTGTATAGGCTATACTGTGCTGCCAGACGGCCCTCTGTTATCTGCAGTGCTCTGGTGTCAAAACCTGTCAGCCAGGGCCTCATGGGCCAGTTTAGCGGTCCAGGCACCTTGGGGGTAATCCAGCATGACTAGTGTGTGTCGTGGGTTCGAGTCCCGATCCCGACGAACTCAATATATATCTTAGAACCTGTCAGCCAGGGTCTTGGTATGCAACATTTTACACTTTAGATATTGGTCAGAAGTTTGTGTGTAGAAATTCTCGTCCAGATTGACAAGTTCAAATGTAACAGTTAATATAATTGAACATGGTGGGAGACCTAAAGGTCAGAGGTCATAGGTCAAAATGACACATTTGTTCCTCATGAGGAGTGAAGTTTCATGGCTGTGGGTCAAACAGTTCATGAGCTGCAGTATGCCTGTTCAAAGTTTGCATTTTGTCAATAATATATTGCTACAGCGCCACCCTTTGGCCAATGGTTGTGAGTTTTGTGTCTTTGCCGTTTGGCATAGCCCTCTATACCATATTGCCAAGTTTCGTAGAAAACGACTGCACGGTTGAGATAATACTGCGATGGCCGTAAAACGAACGATAAAAGGTGCAGTTTCGGCCCCTATAATAAATACTTTTTGTTGAGCCTTTGCCTCGGACAAGCAGCAGAAACCGATGTAGGCTATAGGTGGCTGCGTTACTACATGCCTATATTGGGCCATGACTCTTTAGTCTTTACGAGTTCCCGGGTTCGCCTCCCGGCCGAGGCAACATTGGTGGCAGCGTGTATATGGGTTCTGTATCCACGGGCGGCACAGACTAGTCCCGTTGAGCGTAGTCGACAGCACGTTACCTGCCTGGGGTGGACCGTGGAGGTCTCCCCAGTCAGTCGAGCCTGGCTCCTGACTGGTGTGTGTGGACGCGCTCACAGATGGGGGGACGACTGTAGGCTATAGGTGGCTGCGCTGCTGCTTGTCTATTGGGCCATGGCTCTTTAGCCGATTGGTAACGTATACTCTGATGGCAGATATTTTTTGATATGGGGTCCCGGGTTCGACCTCCCGGCCGAGGGTATACGCTGCTTTGAGGCGTCGATCACTCACAGGATTCATCTCTGGAGGCTTGTCAGGCAAACAGAACGAAGAGAAACCCTGATTTCTTTAACCACTTAAGCCCTATTTTATACTTCGCTGTACGACAAGTATAGGACATCTACAATGCAATAACTCTACTGACCTGAAGAAATGGAACATAATTCACCTTCCCAGAAACCAAATTATGGCTGCGTGTATGCATAAACATTGAGAAATGACATGCATCCCTCGCTCAGCGTTTCATAAACTGTGATGATGATGATGACTGTACTCCAGTGTGAGGAAATAAACGGCCCACGTACCTCCACCTTCAAGCGTACAGTATACCTCGACATTCCCCACCCCTCGCCTCTCTCCGTCATGCGCGTGTGCTCGCCATAAAACTGTCACACAGTGGAAGCAATTACAGCTTTGTTTGATCCCAGAGCGACCTCAGCAGCGCGCCACATGGTGCCAGGGTTCAGCTCAACATCCCATCTATTAGAGGAGCCAAGAGGACTCGGGAATGGCACCATGGCAGCGAGGTCGCGCATGTGTGTACGCACGCACACACGCACGCACGCACGCACGCACGCACGCAAAAGAAAAACAAAGAGCTTTACAACACTAGGAGGATAGGGCAAGCGTGTGACATCAGGGTGGCCAAAGCCAAAACAACAAACAAAAACCCCAACCCTAAATTGCAATTATAAGCTCCCTGACTATACATAAACAGAGTCAAAAAAGGGGGAATAAAATAAATGGCAGCACACCCTTACCAATCGCTTCCCTCTTTGGAACACAAGAAGGTGGTTTGCAAAAAGATAGCCTACTGTGGTCTTATACTTTAAACACTGAGTAAATAAAGATATAGCACTAAGCAGATATGGCACACAGCCTACAGACTACAGCCTACAACAAGATCAGCACAGGTGAGGTGACGGATGGTAACAAGACTGACGAGGAGCTTCTCCCAGCCTTTTATGCTGGTGGCTGGCTGATGAGATGAGGCCCAGGTGTGCCTCCAAACAAGCCACTCCTCCAATCACCATGTAGCACTGAAAAACACTGACAGTGGATTACACACAAATCACAACAACACTAAGGCCACATAGGGCCGTAACAGGGGGCACTGGGGAGGCACTGCATGGGGACACTGGGGAGGCACTGGGGAGGCACTGCATGGGGGGACGCTGGGAAGCCACTGGGGGGACACTGGGGAGACACTGTGTAGGCACAGGGGAGGCACAAGGGGGACACTGGGGAGGCACTGGTCTCAGTGTCTTTTGGGACACTGGGGAGGCACTGGGGGGCACTGGGGTGCACTGGGGAGGCACTGGGGAGGCACTGTCTGCCATCTATGCATGGCGAGTTTCTGGCGACGTAAACGCAATGCAACGTAACGCGTGAAAACGGAATCTGTCTAGGCCTTAAGAGTCACCACTTTTTACTGCAGTCTTTAGTTACGAGTTACTTTGTTGATTTAGATTACAAACAATACGATGACCTACTTAAAACCCTATTTTATATTGCATGTGCACATTTGAAAACGTCTATGTAGCCAATTAAGTGACGTCGTGATGCGCTGTGAGCTTTTTAATATCTTTATTATTTTTAATCTTTTGGAAAAAATGTATGTCAATACCTTAAGTGAACTTCGGAAAATAACAGCTGTAACAGAGTATTTCTACATGGTGGCACTGCAACTTATACTTAAATAAAACAATGTGAGAATAGCCTATATACTTCATCCACCAGTGCTATTACAGAGTTCCTCCCCTTTGCACTGAGCAACTGTAATGTCCTAGCTGTCTTTAATGGCTCGGCGTTACGGCCAGTAGGAGTGCATTCTCTGTGTCTAATGGCAGGGACGAGACCTGCCTTCCTCTGCTCTGCCCACTGAGACACAGAGAGCTGTAATTATACTGAGGCTGACTGCTGAGAGGGGGAAATCACATGCGCATGCATGCACACACGCACACACACACACACACATATACTGTACGCAATAATGGTAGGCCTACTATACTGTGTCAATGCAGATGTCTGCGTGTGCGCACACACACATTCTCGCAACACTCGTGCATGTTCTGTATACAGTATTGCCACAACTATACTGCAGTTGCATTCGTATTATTGTACACTGTGTGTGTGTGTGTGTGTGTGTGTGTGTGTGTGTGTGTGTGTGTGTGTGTGTGTGTGTGTGCGTGCGTGCGCTCACACTCACACTCATGCATGTTCTGTATATATTAACAAGCATCTTATGAAGTAAACTTTTTGGCACGCACGCACGCGCACACACACAGAGAGAGAGAGAGAGAGAGAGAGAGAGAGAGAGAGAGAGAGAGAGAGAGAGCTCCCTAGGCACATGGGCATAAAGAAGATTTATGAATGCAGGAGGTGGAGGTGAGTAGAAAACAGGAGGCATGGGGACTCTGGAGGGGTGTGGAGGAGGGAGGGGGGGGTGCTTGTCCTGGTCCTATACTCATAACTGGGCCAGTGGTACTGTAGGTGGACCTGGATAGGTGGAGGTGGACCTATACGTGAAAACTACGCTGAACCCTTTACTTACAGTAACACCAAGAGGCTTCTCAAATGTTTTCATTTCAAATAAATAACCCCCCGTAACTCTGAGAACAGTGTAGTTCACGGCAGCCAGGGCTCCTTGGGGGTACAAATGGATTCTGTTATTATGGCGGTCCTTGAAATTGAAACCACCGGTCTAAAGGCTTTATTGGAGACATCCACTTGTTTGTATAGAAAGTCCCTGGATGGTTTGAGAAGAAACACAGATGTATGACATTAATGCTCTTTCTTTCCATTGAGCGGGTGTATAGCCAACAGTATAGATATCCACTTGAAACCAATGTTATTACATACTGCAGTCATATTTGTGAGGTGAAACAAACGGTGTCTCCGTTGTGCATCTTTCCTGCTCTCCAGTGAACTCACAACATTAGCCGTGCTCCGCTGCGGTATGTGTGCATATGAGTGTTGGGTGAAATCAGCCCTGCGTCATATATACAGTAGATTAGGAAGCAGGCAATCATGACTATAGGTCGTTAGTCGCTACTACGGCTGGCGGCGTTTCTATGGCGGCATTTCAGAGTATGGGGTCAGACTCCCATTGGCTTATAGGCTTCATAGGGGTGGGACTGCCATTGATGACTAGCTTCGCTTCATTGATGACTATAGGTCACTTACATTTCATGAGCTGTCATTAGTCAGGTTTCACCTGACAGAAAACCTTCCCAGGACAAATATTTGGAGGAGCTGCTATACAGGTCGAACAGCTGCCTCAGCACACACACACACACACACACACACACGGGACCCCTGGGAGCCACAGGGCCGTGGGGCCAACACACCTATTCTTCTTGTTGATTCTCAATGTGATTGCAACATCTTGTCTCCCTTGTCCCGCGTCATTTGCCACTGGAATTCATCAGGGCTGTTTGCTGGTGATTTATGTCAAGATTTTGGTCGGAGATGTGAATCGGCAATGAGGTGTGCCCCCTGTGTGTGTGTGCGTGTGTGCATGCGTGCGTGCGTGTGTGTACTTTTATGTCCAGGCAGATTGAGGAAAGACAAGATTGCGTATACATAACGGCAATAGGAGCGTCGTAAATCAAAGCAAAACAAACCACCTGATACAAGACATTGGCACAGCTGCAGGTACTCTTTGCTTATGAAGCATGAACTCTCTCATTGTCTTGGCAGCTGAAACGAGGCCCTAATGGACGTCAGCTTTGTCTTCTTCACCAGTATGATCATCAGTGATGGATGGCTCCTGCATTTGGTTCCTCAACTTGCTTGTAGGGTTTTTGTTCTGGTCATCTATCAAAAGCTTCATTATTACTGCAGGCCTATAGGTTAGCCTCCATCTTCCAGTTACAAGTCACGCACGCACGCACGCCGGCGGCACGTACGTACACACACACACACACACACACACACGTGCACACGCACGCATGCACGCACGCAGACATGCACACAGACATGCATGCGCACACAAACACAAATCCTTATGTTTTATTTACTGGCACGAGTTATCTACGTGCATGCACGCATGTGTGCACATGCTCTGCCTGTGTCTAGTTTTATGCCCATGGTGATCCCTGATGTAAAACATTTCGGTCAAATTTTCAGAAAAAGGGCAAATCGTACCGGTTTTACTGGAATGACTCACCTATACAGCTTGCTTTTCAGCAGAGTCATTTAGACTGATGTACCAATCAATACTGCTGCAACTTTCCAGCAACAACAATAGGACTTTATTTGAAGTAAAAGGCTCCACAACTCAAATCATACTGAAACCATTCTGTATGGCCAACCGCAATCACTGAGTAATTGATGGGCCAATCAAGTAATGTATAGAATCCTAATTTGCAAATGATTGCTGCAAATCTCTTCATAACAATAGACCCAGGTAGAACCAGGCATTGTGAAGAAACAACTGCTGTTAAAAATATACACCACAGCATCTCCATTCATCCACAAAGTGTGTGGACTTGCATTGCGTTCTGATACCACGTTATTAGGCCTACTGAAAAATTACTGAAAAACCACACGGCACTCCTAAAAATGTCACACAATGTACCTCTTGACTTTGAATGTTTATTTCAAAAGTATACAAAGTAATACAAATCAAAAATTATTACAGGAACTCTAAAAAGCATTGCATTGTAAAGACAGCTACTTAAATGAAAACACAGTGAAAGTCTATCAACAACTATACTCATGTATCAACCAGTGGCGTGCACAGACACTTTGAGGGGCAGGTGCTCAAGTGAAAGTGAGTGGAAGTAAGATTCGGGGGGAAATGGTTTAAATAAAAGATAGGGAGGATTCTCAGAGTTTGATTCTCAGAGTTTGGAACATTGGAGTGGAACTGGAATCTCTCTGAGAATGTTATGGTTGCCAAGATATTTTTTTGCAGAATGAAACTTTTCCTTGATAGCAGATTTTATATTCTTCTGATGCCTCCAGTTGTGTTTTGCTATCTTGTTATACTGCGTTCACACAGCTACAGAGCTGCATGTCAGTGGAAGCCAGTGACAGATCTATACAAAGGAATTCCCACTTTGTTTGTAGCTGCAACAATCCAAGTAAAGCTGGCTTCAACTGCGGCAGAAAGCTGCAAGAGGCGAGAAGTGTTGTTTAACCAATTCCACTCGCCTTCTCTCTTCACACTTTCGGGGTGTGTACTGTAGAGTGGCACGTGTGGAATTAAACAATTCTAGCAGGCAGGAATGTGGAGTATTGTGTGGCTCTGTCTGGACCCAGCCTCTCACTGCAACAGACAACACAAGCACATTAGCTTCCTTATATACCCAGCAGCTGTCCTTCATTTAATTGACACAATCTGCTGCAGGTGCGCCTGCAGTGACATGGCAAAGCCAGCCCTGTCACCCCACTCACAGACACCTTGATCCCGCCCCCTGCCACACCATCCATCCAAAGAAATCCATCCAGCCTTCCTCAGCATGAATCGACAGGTTGAGAACCCAGTCTGCCCTAGAGGGCCTAGATGAGTCATTTGTGCCAGTATAGCCATCAGGCTCCAAAACCACGTTTGAACATCACATGAGAATTTGAGTCATTTTGGATTACAACTGAGTATTTATCTTATTATGCTATACCTTGTCCTGCCAGTATACCTTGTATGTGATTAAAACCTCTTAAGCCCCGGCGGGGGCAGCGGCTGTCCACCTCACGAACAGCTCTCAGCGGGTAAATGGGGCTGGTCAAGGTCTCAGGTTCCAACTCAGATATTTTAGATTTTCCCTCCTGGACCCCCCTGGGGTTTAAGAGGTTATAAAATGGTTTGTGTACAGTGTATTTGTTTCAAAATGTTCCAATTCTGTGTCATTCTTTTAAAAACATGATTCAACAATAACGCTATTTGTTTGGGGCGTATAAAATCCATCATATATCCAAGATTCATTTATCCGTTCCACTTTTCCAACATTTTACTGGGAACCAATGCCAGAGCCTTAATGTATTGGCAAGAGCTCTCTGATACACCCACAATGGTTGCAACTGTATGGAGTCTCACACATGGTTCTCTTTCCGCTCTCGGAATATCCATTGCATTTGGTGGAAGATAGTTTTGTCTATTCTATTAATATTTGTAAACAATTTCAAAGGGGTGCTTCAAATACCTGACTTTTGTATGTTCTACATTTTCATTGTAATCTTATTAGATGCCAATCTGGTCAAGTCTTACTGGAACAGGTACATAAATAATAAACTTTCTCGCATCCTCAAGCGGCAACCCAAGCCCACTGCTGTTTTCTAAAATGACATTACAGTACATTGACAAATGACATCAAAGATTTTAGTTCTCTACTAAAGTAATCAGAATAGCGTATCTACAAGCTTACATACATCATCATACATTTGTCTTTCCATTTCTGCTGAGCATCCATCTAGAATAGGCTTGGACTACTTTGATTTACAGTCTTTACTTTACTGTAAAGGCAAAAGGGAAGTTGGGGGAACATTCTCTTCGCAATTTGTCATTGATTTCACGGACTGTTAAGCGGAAGCATTTGGAAATGGTGTGAGCCAACAGTCTATATCTCGAGAGACTAGTTAGTAGCGTGGAGGAGAATTATTCTGCTGTTTGCGTAGAAGGCGAATGGTTTAGGGAACTAGTCTCAGCAGGATACATCTTGACAGACTTCAAAGTAACACATGCCCGAGGGTTTCATGAAGACTTTTGAAAGTATACCTGGCCCATTACACACCATAAATCTCCCGTTTGTTAACGGAAGTTCCTGATGTGCGATATTCCTGTGTGTGCTACTGTCTGTAGGTGTGCACCTGGAGCTCATGCTGTTGATTACCTTGTAGTTCAGGGGTTCCCAAACTGTGGTGCGTCAGTGCGTGCACCCCTTGTGGTGCGCTGAACGCCCTCTAGGGCTGCTAGGGCAGCGGCTACAGGTTCACGTCCTCACGTCTAAAATAAGTTTACCCTGGCCTGCACAAACTTTTTTCTTTCTCCGGCGCTGTGTCTGTGCTCTGCTTTCTCAACAATCAAATGAAGAATGAGGCGACATCGGTACGTGTGTGTGGTGTTAATACGTCGTCACTGTGGATGGGGGGGGGGGTCATTTCACTTGAACTTTCGTTCAAAAGACTCAAACCCTCCAGACAGACACGCTGCGACGCAGGACCGCAGGACACAGAGAATATATGTGTATTCTTCTGTCTGATACACTGTCTGTCTGCCTTGAGTAGCGGCTATAGGCGGCATATCATTTAAATAAACGGTTCTCGTAGGGGAGGCAGAGAGCTGCCTGCTCTTGCCTTTAGTAGATCCGCCACTGAGCACGTATCAGACCCTCTCTAGTGATTTCTTAAGGCTCAAGGTTCCTCGGGCTCAGACAGAGTTGGGCAAGACAGCTTGTTCTGTCAATGGCCCAACCTCGTGGAATGAACTTCAAAACTCCTTCAAACTGAGCTCCCTGCCATCCTTCGGTCAGTTCAAAGGAATGCTCCAGAACATTTTTCACCGTGATTGCTCCTGTTTCAATTGATTTATTTTACTGATTGTTCTGCATTTAAGTTCCTTTGTATAATTTATC
Source organism: Protomyctophum bolini (assembly GCF_963924005.1). Taxonomy (NCBI): domain Eukaryota; kingdom Metazoa; phylum Chordata; class Actinopteri; order Myctophiformes; family Myctophidae; genus Protomyctophum; species Protomyctophum bolini. The sequence goes on along the minus strand of NC_137862.1, from coordinate 47,501,181 downwards.
CTGATTTATTCTGTTGTGTTGATGTATTGTTTTGACTGTATTTGTGAATTGTAACCTTGGCTACATTGAAAACGAGGGCTTGCCCTCAACTGTATTTCCGAGTACAAATAAAGGTGATGATGAATGGCATTGGTGATATTTAGAGTAGAAACGTCAAAAAACACTGTTATAAGGAGATGTATAGAGCAGCTGCAGGAGTATACAGCAGCTGCATGTCTCTCAGTGCAGTAGCATTCTGTGATTATTTTCCATAATCATATTAAAGAATTTTCGGCCAAATACAACAAGACTTGGTGTTGGGGGGTGCGTCAGCTACATACTGTAGGTCAGGAGCCCAGGAGCCCAGGTGCCCAGGTGCGAGCCACTTAGGCTGATCATCATGATTAGCTCTGCTCCCCAATCCTATTGGATACAAAGAACCGAGGTTACTATAGGGCAAACAGTAAACACAACATATACCTAAACCCGACAACCTAAGAGTAATATATACTGTATATAACACACAATATAGGGAACCGTCACAATTTTCTTCTCTTCAGAATCAATAAACAGGTTTTCAAAGAGATTGTTCCTGCCAGGCGAATATAGCATATAGCTGATGGTCCAATCAGACCCCCACACCTTGTACTGTACCTCAAGAGACAAAGGCATTCATTTCCATTCCTATGGGGGAGAGTCGCCCTACGCGGAATGGGCGAGGAGCCAATCCACTGCCCACGGATATAGTTCTCAGGTTTGGTGTTTTTCCTCTCTCTTTTCTTTCCCTCAGTCGTTCTCTTTTTTTCATTTTTTTTAACCCATTCTGACCTGAGATCAGATTCATACGAGGTTTCCACTGGACACACACTGGTCTGATTAACCCATTCTGACCTGAGATCAGATTCTAAAAAAATGGCAGTCGTTCTTCGATTTTTCAAAAATAGCAGACCTACAAGCTCTTAGCGCGCCACTCGGTGGCGCGCTATGAGCTTGTAGATCTGCTATTTTTCAATAGCTAAAGCATAACATGATGCTGACACCAAAACGGGTTCCCGTTCAGAATGGGTTAAAGGGAGTGGGGGAGGCAGCTGTCTCTAGTAAATATGCCTCTGGTGAAGGGAGTGCAGAATGAAAGCTATGCCAATATGATTGGCATTGTGTCATTTGTGGTGACATTATGGCTAAACAGCTGAATAAAATCTTATTCAGGAAAAAAAAAGAAAATACAGAAAAGAAAAACCGGCACCCACACTCATATGCATCATCATTATTGACACAAATGTGTTTATGTGCGTTTGTGTTGTGAATCTTATGTCCAAACTTGTCCAAAGTCAAGATCAGAGTTAGATCAGATTCCGATCTTTCTTTTTTTCCCTGGAAAATGTTCAAGATCTTGGGCTGATTGTTTCTCATCATTTCAGCTTTGCATTCATAAACCTCACAATGTATTTGTGTGTTTCCACCCTAAAACATGCTCATCATCAGGTATTATTATAAGGAGGAAGAAGAAGTATTTGTTAAAATGTTTTTATGTGGACACACCCACCAGTTCATTAAGTGGTGATCCACCTGAACTGTTGTTGTATGATAAAGGGGGAGGGGTTAGGGGAGGGGATGATATTGTGATGTGACTATGTATATCCCTGTTTTTTCATTGGCACGTTTGACTGTCAGCCTCCTGCAGGAAGAAACTCTAAATACAAAGGGAATACATCATTGCACATAGCAACCATTCAAGGGGTCTAATGAAGTAGTCAGTATAGTGTCACCTCATAAACTGGAAAAAATACAAAAATCATGGCACTCCATCTTTAATTAACTATTAAATACGAAACCTCCACACTGCTCCCATGCATACAGCTGCATGCAATTATTGCCACTCACGCCTGCGCTTTTATGCATGGATATCTCAGAGGAGAGTTGAAGGAGACAATTAATGAGCACTTTGTTTGAGCTCATTTCACATGGCTTCCAACAACAATATTTGAATAATGTGCTCTTTCGGAGAGAAAGAAATAAATAAGAAAAGATTGATGACACCTTGGATGACTTTGATCCAGGGGGCAGAAACACTGGCGGGTGCCGTGCCTCTTTCCGCAGATTTGACCTACTTTCTCCTTGACTGGCTGTGAAATGCATGGACACGGTTATCAACTGTAGCATTTTACCAATACTCAGGATGTGAAGGAACTATCCTCTGTGCTACAGAACTAGAGCACTACACCAGCTATACAGAAGACAGGAGCTGCATGTGGGGGAGGGGAGAGAGATGGAAAATCATGAATATTAATCACTTAAGCCGCTATATTAAAAAAATAGTGATCTACTGTATAGTGCACGCAATTGTGAGCCTATAGATTGGCCAGATTAACTTTTAAAAGTTTTTACAATATTATTTAGAAAGAAAATACAATTATATGTGTATTTATTTTATTTATGGGTCAAATATATGCTGCATTTTGAAATATCACTATTATAGGAAACATAAAAAGGGGGTTATTTACTCGCAACTATAGGGTTGTCCCAATCCGATCACGTGATCGGAAAACGGGGCCAATTGTCAAAATCAAACAATCGGAATCGGATCGGGGGCACAAAAAATAATCGTGATCAGGACAGCCCTTTACAACTCGCAGTCCCATAAAAACCGTGTGTCCTGACCCATTGTTTGGGAACCACTGTGGTACAGAAGTAGAGCACAAACAGCACAGAGGAGATACAGTATAGGAGCTATAGTGATGCGTATATAGACCTCTGCACCGCTCAAAACCATCCTTATACCATTACCAACTGTGGTTATGCAGCTGCACACAATCAATGGCCCCTACATCACTCCTGTAGGGTCACGGCTGACCAGTAATCCCCTAATGTGCGAGCATGCGTGTGTGTGAGTGTGTGTGTGTTTGCACGTGCCACACACAGTTCTTCTTTGTACTTATTATTAGACTGTATTACTAGACTAGTGAGGGCCAAATGTCCCCAACAAGTATTTAGAGAAACAGACGTGACCGCCATTTTATAAACTTTTGGCCCGATTCATACTCCTATTTTACTACTGTCGTGCCGAAATGATTTCGGCTCGTCAGAAAATGTCAGTAGCACCGAAGAGCCGACTTTATATAGGACGGTATACCCGCCATCCCGAACCTCAGATGAAGTCACATTGTATAGGCTCTACGGAGCCCAACCGACTTAAGGTATGCATCGCATGTATGTGATGTGTGCATATATTAAGTAAACATTGTGCATGTGTGCATGAATATGTATATATGCATGTATTAAGCGTGTCCAGCTGGTCTGTAGAGCTGCAGGTGTGTGTGTGTGTGTGTGTGTGTGTGTGTGTGTGTGTGTCTGCGTCAGTGTGTGTGTGTGTGTGTGTGTGTGTGTGTGTGTGTGTGAGTGATGGAAATGCTGCTATTCACCGCTCGAACAACATAGTTGTTTTCCCTTTCTTTCTTTTATTCACTAAGGCTCTATAGAGAACGCCTGCAGTGTTCTGACTGCAATATTGTCCTAGTTCCAGTTCACCCTAATGTTCCTACACTTTCACACCTGGGAGCCTCTCTTCTCTTCTGCCGTTAGCCAATAAGCACTTATCCCATTTATACAGCACTGGTTCTCAATGTGGGGTTTGGGGTACCTCCAGCGGTCCAAATGGACCCTTATGGGTTTGTATAAAGGAACCGTAATTTGTACACTCTCTGTGTTAAATAATTGGGTTTCTATTATTGAGGTTCTATAGTATAATTCAGTTCGGTAAGTCTCTCACCTTTTAATTTCAGGGAAACTCCGCTTATGTATTCTACACTCTGAAATCCTGTGTGTTCGTTTAACTCACTGATAGTGAATGAACCAAAATGTCTGAATATTTTTGGAATACATTATAGCCTTTTATTGACATTGTCCATAACAGAGGCTACGGGTTGAAAGTGGCTATAAGCACCTGTGTGGGGAGCTACAGCATAGTGCCTGGTTTGCATCAAGTTCAAAGAAGCTGTGAAGGAGAACAGCTGCGGCTCAGGAGGTAAAGAGGCTCTATCCTCGGCTCCTCCGGGCTTCGTGTCGAAGTCTCCCTGAGTAATTAAAGTACACTTAACCCTATCTGTTCAGAACAGTACTGCTCCTAATATTTAGGATGGGGAAATGCACACTGTATATGTGCAGATTAAACATCCCAACAACTTGTGAAGGGGACACAATAATATTTCTTTTACATTTTTACTCGCCTTTCATTTACCCTCCCTGAATGTCAAGCCAATTCAGGGATTCAGACAAAAGTACTCAAAGTATATATAGGAGGGATATAGGAGGGATAAGGAGGGATGTGGGTCGAGAATCGGAGTCGGACGGAATTGATACCAAAGTTATTGCAGAATTCATTCAAGGAAAACTGGCAGAAAAATACTCGCTCGCTGCATGAAAGATTAAGGAAGGTGATCTGTGCTCATAGTGAGTTAAATTTGGCACACATTTCGGTCCTGGGACCTTCATCAGTGCTATAAATGGGAAATTCAACAAGGTTTTGCATTATCAATTCTTGTCATAATGTCATTGAAATCAAATCACTGGCACAAACGTACAGTATGTCACTCCAATAAAGCTCTTGCCAACTCCCGATAAAACAAGAAACAAGAATGTAATGGCTTGCATACTCGTATTGCTTCAATGTTGAGCAATGCATCAGTTGAAGACAACACACTCTACCTTTGATTGTCTGCAGCAAGTAAATGAAAAAGTGATAGAGTGCCCCGGATTCGAACCAATAACATATTGCAGCTTTAACCTCACTTCACCCTACCCCTGTCAACAGGAGGATAAATCTATAGACAGACAAGACACTCAAACATCAGAAATCATTTTGCTCCTTTGCTGCTTCAAATCATATATCACATTATCGGTCCAAGTGGATGCATGCAGGATCCATAGGGCACATTAATGAGAGGATATAGTCTCAAGAGCTTGCCGTTGCTTTGCTTATCAAGAAGACGCAGTATTCAAAAGCAATATTAATTTATTTAAGTCATCAAAAATAAGGATATCAAATCAAACCAAATCAGGAGCAAATAGATGAGGTGTGGAAGTAGTGCGTGCATGCATGAGTGGTAGGTATGGGTGCATGTTGAATGTATTAACAAAAGTGTTGGGGAAGGTGCATAGTGTCAGAAGTGCAAGAGAGCACTGAACACAACAGAGCTGAGGAAGGGACTGGGGACTGTGACAGGCTTTTATACAGGGCGTCGGCACCGGGCCCAGGTGCCGCCGCTTGACTGATTGTCATGACATCACAGCTCTGCTCCCCAATCAACTGCAAGATGAGAACTTAGGACAGCAAAGCAAAGAAACCAAACTAACCAAAGTGAATTATAAATATAATATATATAAAGCTACACCAGACCACCTAATATAATTACCATAATACCATACACCCTAATATATAGTACAATACAATCTATACAGGGGGCCGTCACATTCATTGTGTGTTTTTCAAATCTGTTTCGTAGCCCGTGAGTTTACCCTCACCATATGAATGTAAGATGTACTATACAGTTCTATCTAGCCTTTATCGAGCAGCAGCCAGTGGTGGAAGAATTAACTCGGCCTGTATTGAAATTTGTACATTTCAGTCAGAACAAGTCAAGAATGGATGTAATATATATTTATTGAATATAAGATGAGCAATATATTTATTATGGTTTGGCGATGTATTGGATCTGCTTTTTAGGTACTCAGATCAAGGGCATCAGTCCCGACCATAGGGACTCTGAATCCCCCGTACCTAAACAGTAGATCCAAAACGACAGGTGGTAGCTGGGGTGGAGGTGGGTGAGCAGCAGGTTTGTATACAGCGGCACGCTGATACAGCAGCAGCAAGCAAGGAAGTAAGTAAGCAGGAGGAGGAATGCAAAACCTCCGGATAAAGTAGCCGGTATGGAGTGAGTGTGTGATTGGCTGAGTGAATCATGTGAATGAGAGCATGATGCTGAGCCGGCCCAATTAGCGGCCGGCAGCAACTGCACTGAGGTTCCCTGACTGAACTTGCTCTGCGCATGTCTACGACAGGCACAAATGCTCATGAGTAAAAGTACAAAAGTATTGACATTAAAACATACTCAAAACAAGGGGGGGGGGGGGGAGGGGTCGTGCGTCATCGTACCAAAAACGTTCTCATGGAAGACAGTTGACTGGCCCTTAAATAGGCTACCTGCTGCTATAGGCCTATTATTGTTATATATCATTGACCTAAATGGCGTTATATCATTATCAACAATGATAGTATGATTTATTTTTAAGGGTTAGGCTTATGTCTTTTTCATAAATTGCTTTGGACATGTGGAAAATAGAGTGACACATTAGGCATTAGGCCACTACTTTACCTGGATAACACCATCTTTTCGTTTTGACATGAAATAATAGATTTCCATATATGGACATATCGGTCGGATCTGCAGTGCAACGTAGCCGGACTCTAGAAGTGAGGGCCACGTAGCGGCCCAAGCCTCTAGTAATCTAACGCTTCAAAGTAACTAACCTAAAGTTTTAGAATGTTTTGTGGAGTAAACAGAACACAGAGTAAACAGTAAACAGAGAGCGCAAAATCTCTATTGGAAGAGCCTAATATATGGCAACCTAATCTAATATATGGCAACCTTCCCCGTGTTTTTCACTAGTCCGATCCAGAAGAACACAGTTTGCCGGCCACTGCTACAAAGCTGACAATGAGGTTACATCTTCCCTTCTTCTCTGGAGTCCTGCCTCAAAGCAGACCAGAGGTAGAAAACTGTCATTCCCTGATGTCATCGCTATAGGGACACATGCATCAGCAAGCAGGAACTGGGGATGGCAATGAAGGACCGGAAAGTCTGGCGTGGCATTATGAAATCCATGATCTTGACCGCGGTCGAAAAATTATGATGATGACGAGTGGAGTAGAGAAGTATAAAGAATAGGAGTAAAAGTACAATACTTGAGTAAATGTATACCACTATATGTGAGAGTCATGTTCAGTACTAGTCTTTTCATCTTCCAGTAATGCAGTAGCCTACTTACTTTTGAAGGGAGCCAGTCAGGGGGTCAGTCATCATGCAAACCAAAGTACCCAATTTAAAACACACAAGATTGAGGGTGTTCTTGCGGATGATGACTTGAAGAGATTTTTTATTTTTCCTGCCAGTGGTTTTCTATTCATCAGCTTCCATTTGCTGCCAATTTCACTGAGGCGTGGTATGGGGACAGACAGGGGCTGGCCTCTTGTTTCTGTTTTATATTGTGGAACTAGCATGGGGACTTTTACCCGGAACCCTGGAGAAATATCTAGCGTAAAGCCATCAAAATGGCTCCCAGGGTGGCCATATCAGATAATTCCCTTCTGTCTCTTCCATGTTTTATGGCAGAATCTAATAGGAAAGCGAGAGCAGTAAGTTGGTAAATTATTCCTAGAGATGGTTTTAACTATCTTGGAGTATAGTTCAGTTCAGGGCCATATGAACAGGGGAGTTGTCAGTAATCCTCTGGCGTCTGGCATTTTGTTTTATAATGCAATCTCCGGTCATGGGTTGGATGGTAGACTTGGAAGTATAGGCCTACTTTCAACCAGTGTTGTTTTCGTCGACTAAAACTAAGACGAAAAATGTTCGTCGACTACCTTTTTTCACTAACGAAAACTAAATGAAACTAAGCTATGATGACTAAAACTAAGACTAAATATACTGACAATTTCGTCAACAAATAAAAACTAGACTAAAATGTTAGGGACTAGTGGACAAGATATCCAGTGTAAGTCATTTTACACTTGTTTGCATGCTGAAAATAGCAGATCTACAAGCTCACAACGCGTAGCAGCGCGACGCGTTGTCAGCTTGTAGATCTGCTATTTTCAGCATATGTAAAATCTGCCATTACGACGGCATCACAGCCCGTCAAAATGCATTTTAGTCGACTAAATCAACTGTAGATTCAGTCGACTAAAATCTCATGACATTTAGTCGACTGAAACTAGACTAACACTAAAACATTCCGGGTGACTAAAATGTGACAAAAACTAAATTAACACTATTCCAAAGACTATGACTAAAACTAAAATAGAAACTTGCTGCCAAAAACAACACTGCTTTCAACTTGACGTCCCTATTGGGGGAGGGATGTTGTTTCCTCCTGCCGGTCCGTGTGTTGACTCCCGACATGCGCTGCCGGTTAAAAACCACCGTAGCATTACCTGTGAGGTTACGGTTAGGGTGTCGGACTAATGCTGAAACACTGCCGCAGCTATTGTCGACAGTTGACCTCACCGGTGCACTCGCTCTCTCTCAAAACACAAATGACCACCCACTCATATCGGTGCATCAATAGTGCATTCTATGTATAATTTTATATATTGTATTAACTGGTATCTGGCATTGATGGAACTATAGGGAATTCTTAATAAACCTGCTCCCATCACTCATTGCCATTCCGAGTTCAGAAACCCATGTTTCTTTCAAATGGTTGATGGATACAGGAGTAATGAAAAGTGAAACAAAACAAAACATCTGCCAACGGGAAGAAAGACGTAGGAGGAGATTATAAATCGTTACTCTCTGGTATATTTTCAAATTGTGGGATTTTCTCCCTGGCGTAATGTCTAATTTGAAGATAACGAAAAGAATGTGATTGGGGTAGCTCAAATTTAATTATTAACTGTTGGAACTTGTAATGCAAAGCGTTTTTTCTATAATAATCACTGACAGCAGGGAGGGGGTCTTGTTGTGTGTGTGTGTGTGTGTGTGTGTGTGTGTGTGTGTGTGTGTGTGTGTCGGAACATGGACGCTGCCTACCACCATCGTAACATTTAACAGCCTTGAAAAACACTACAGGGTGCAACACACATGGACAGATAGTCAGGGGATATTAATAAAACCTGGGAATACATTTCTTACCAAAGGGAATTGTGTTTGTAAAGGTCTCTACTAACATATCCCACATTGGTTTATATTCAACCACCCTAGGGGAATTTTTGACAGCTGCTGAAAGTTGGGGTACCATACAAGCATTTGTTCTGCACAAAAAACACTCCTTGGGCTAAAAATGGCCATAGCCGTCATCACAAATGTGATGAAGTCAGCACATTTGGGCATATTTGGGCAAGTTGCTATGGCCAAACTAGGGGTCAAACTAGGGGGGTTTCATGATTCTGAATCCATTCCAAGCATTAGTTTTGCACGAAAAACACTCCTTGGGCTTAAAAAGGCCATAGACTACATCACAAATGTGATGAGGTCAGCTAGTATTTTACCACTGTAGTGCCGAAATGATTTCGGCTCGTCAGAAATTTCAGTAGCACCGAAGAGACGACTTTAGGACGGTACCCGCCCCCCCAAACCTTAAATGACGTCACATTGTATAGGCTCTACAGAGCCGAACCGACGTAAGGTATGCACACATGTATGCGATGTGTGCATACCGGTATATTAAGTAAACATTGTGCATGTGTGCATGAATATGTATATGCATGTATTAAGTGTGTCCAGCTGGTCTGCAGAGCTGCAGGTGTGCGTGTGTGCGTGCATGTGTGTGTGTGTGTGTGTGTGTGTGTGTGTGTGTGTGTGTGTGTGTGTGTGTGTGAAATTGTGAATGTATAAGGGCTACATGAATGTATGCACTGTGCCTAAATGACATGTGCATGCACCTAAGTAAGCAAATGGACTCCAGGGCTAGGGCCTGACAAGCCTATGGCTTCTCCCTAGCCCTTTTTTGGAGTTGGACAGGAAACAAGCAACGGACACTCAAAACAAGAAAGAAAAATGGAAATGATGTTTGTTATGTATATGGAAGCTGAAAGAGTGAAAGAGAGAAAGTACCTCTTCCACAACTGACAAAGACACTAGCTCTGGCCCTAGTTGGCTATAGCTCAACTGATTTATGATTGGAGCGCTTTCTTCACCCAGCCAAAGATGATTATGCTGCCCCCCCCCCCCCCACTCATCCCCCTGCCTACAGCCACACCATAAAGGTTAGTGGAGATTAGAGGTGCACCATGGACAGATGAGACTTTAACGGCGCTGCACAGGGGGGATCCAATCATTCACAAATGTGTGTGTGTGTGTGTGTGTGTGTGTGTGTGTGTGTGTGTGTGTGTGTGTGTGTGTGTGTGTGTGTGTGCGTGCGTGTGCGTGTACATGTATACTATGTGAGGGCCAAATACCCCTCGAGTACAGTAGAGATTTTATTGTTTATTGTCTTAAGAGGTAGGCTTATAATTAGACAGGTAACAGGTACGTTAGCCCCGTTTCCAATTGAAGATAGCTCACCCCAAAGCCGTGGATAACTCGCCCCGGAAGCGTGGATATCTCGCCCCAAGGCGTGGATATCTCGCCCAGAAGTGTGGATATCTCGCCCCATGTTTATTTTACCACCTGGAACCCCCTCGGACCACTGTTGTAACCACTGTTATACTAATCTGAGTTCACAGAAGTTTTATTTTTCGCCACTAGGCGGGCGAGAAAAAAGGAACTTCTGGGGAAAAAAGGAACGTATCCCTGTGAGGGAAGTACGTTGCGCTCAGAATCTGAGCGGACACTCCCCTTTCCGGTCTGAAGCACTGTGCATACCATGAAAATAGTCCGAAGGGAATCCAATTCCAAATTGAATTGTAGTAGGCCACCACCGCTCAAGGAGCAATTGTTTCCGTTCCGTCTTATTTAGATGTAGCACCCACTCCATGTGGAACCCGCCCCTGTCTTTTGATTCGCATTTCATTTGAAACGCAACGCACTGGGCCACGCCCCTGCTGCACAGGATCTGAGGCCAATTTTCCTAGACTACTGTTATACTGGTACTAATGTACTTTTTTTAAGGGACCAAGAAGTCCCGAAAAGACTTTGGTCACTTATTGTTTTTGTCTCTTTTTAAGCAAACCCTAAAGCCCAAATTGTACTACCGATGATTCGCCACGCGACTCCTTGCAACATGCTTGTAACTACCTTACAATCATTATCCTGAGGTGTGCCCCATATTCTCAATTCATTGTGCATAAAGTGAAGTACGGTATTTAAAACCTTGTGTTGCTGTGGACTGGCGCCCTCTACTGAAAGTGACGGTGTTCAATTGTAACTTTAGAAATGTGCAGATACCCCGTATAAACATGTACCGTATGTTGGTTTGTTTACTGTTGAATGAATGAGAAAACAATGTTGCACATAAAGCTAATCATCTGTGGGCATCGCTGTCCTAAAACGTTTATCTCCTTACAAGTATACTAATACCAATGTGTGCGGGTGTGCATGTGTGCGTGCGTGCATGTGGTACTGGTGGTGGGAGAGTCAGGGTCTCTTCTTTTGCTGGCAGTCATCAGAAAACCAATTGCGCACAACCACCCTGACTCTCTCTCTCTGCCATTAGTGATCTTCAGCTGCTGGCCAGCCAGCATTGCTGTATGCGGCTTTGGGCTTTTTTTCAACTGTAAAGCTCACAATGCGTCACATTCGGCTATTTTCAAATATCTGCCCGTCATAACCCGGCCCGTTGGGCCCTGACAAATTGAGGAGGACGCAGTAGCAGTGTTCAAAATAACAATATTCTTTTCACAAAGGTAACTAATGTTATTAAAGAATGCTTATAATGCCTACAGAATGTATGAGATGTGGAAGTCAGTACGATCAGTGGTTCGTGTCAGTGTGGATAGTATGGTGAATGGGTGTTCAAACAGTAACAGGAAACAAACAGATGGGTTCTGTCATCTGGAGCGGGACACAGAGAATGGCTGGCAAGCCCTCTTTTATAGAGGTTCCAGGAGCACTGGCCAGGTGCTCCTAATGCACCTAATGAAGAGTCTCAAGTGGGCCGACGCCCACATGATCTGTGGGAGAAATACACACAGGGCAGTACAACATACAGACAGCATAGGCCTTGCAGGCCAGGCCAAGGGGCCGTGACACTGACGCATAATAGGTTTAATACGCCCTATAGTCGCTTCTTTTGGGGCTTAAATGTTTCCGTATGTCTACCTGCCTGGTTGCATATTTCTCTCGCAAAACCTGGCACCACCACAGTGCTGGCCTGCCTCCATGGTGTTCGAGTCTATACCACAACCCTGGAGGCTCCTAACAAAGGACTGATTGCACCCACTCTGAGGGAGGGAGGGGGAATCGATATGCCATAGAATCTATTCCTCCCTGCCGTGCCTCCATGCTGCTCTTGTGAGGCTCTGTTACGTAAAGTCATATTCATTGCTTTGCTCGTCGTTGTCGCATGCATGGAAACCTTGTATGTCCAAAACACTTTCTTTTCAGGAAACGGAATGGGGGGAAAAGGAGCCCGTGTTCAAATGGTTCCAATGTTCACAAAGCTCTTGTTAATCTCTTTTAAACAATTCATTGCTTAATATTCAAACCACAGATTTTCCACCACTTCCACTTAAATATAATAGCAAAAATATCAGATCTATAAGCTCACGGCGCATCGCATACTCGCATAGTTAAGTGTTGTGAGTTTATAGATTTTGTGTGACAAATGTAGAATGACAAAGTAGAGCATTAATGAAAGCATTAAATATGGAGATACAAGGTTTCTGCCTGACAGCAACGATTTATCTTCTGAATATGCATGTGTATGTTCTGAATATAAAAATACACATGTATTGTCTGTATGTGTGTGTGTGTGTGTGTGTGTGTGTGTGTGTGTGTGTGTGTGTGTGCGTGCAAGCGTTAATTGGGTCTTATATTGCTAAACAGGCTGTGCCGATATCCCATGGCTGGGGAGAGAACACCTTCTTAAAGGGATCTTCATTTGGAAGACAAATGAGCTACAAATGTAAAAGCAATGAATCTTGATCTGAAGCAGCCTCTCCATCCTGTCCGCCTCCATTTGGTGGAGTTAAGATGCAATCACATCATCTGCAGTCTGCAGCAGTGCGCTTTGATGCCAAAAGGAAAGCCTTGTTGTAAAGAATGGGGCCGGCTTTGTCTGGTATCATAAAAAGAAACATTTCCTTTATGTTTTACCTCGGAAGCATCGACTTAGCCTCAGAATGACAAATACGTGTAATCGCAACCACACCGTTGCAATATGCACATGATACTTACTTTGCTCCTTTACCTACTAAATCGTCAAATCAATGTATTGACACTCAGAATCAATGGACAGACAATGGTCAGACAGATTTATATGGACTGTGACTCTGTTGAAGACAGAAACAGTGAGATAGATAGATGCATTTCCACAGTCCTCCCCGAGGCCTGGCTTTTATACCACTCATTTCCGCTCTCATTTCAAAAGCATTTCATTACTGCACAGCCATAGCTGAACATATACAAGCGATATCTTTGATGGCATTCTAATGTGCCATATTGACTCCGCAGATGAAACGAACCGACTGTCAAACCGTGTCTTTGTTAACGAGGCAAAATAACCGTCGCAGTATACTTTAGGTAGACCTACTCTGTATGCAACGTCTCCGTAATGAGCCTGTCTTCTCGGTCTCTTCATTTCCACGTTTAACCACTGAGAGATATGCCTTGCATGTCTTCCATTATCTCTGAATGTCTGGTTCAGTTGTCAAATGCAGAAAAGAGTGGTGTTCTCTGCAGTCTTTATATGATCACTTGTTTTCTGGTAATGAAGAAACCAAGTGATTCTATTTGTCCACAATATTTGGTGGCCGTCGTCTCCTCCGTAAGTCATAATAGCAGGTATTCTAATACACCATATCTAGACAACAATATACATTTCTTATTAAAATAAATTGCACAATTATATGGAAATTACCCAAAGTGTGTTTTGAATTGTATTGTATTTATGTGATTTTCATAGTGTTGCTGATGTCTGAGGTGACGTAGTGAAAGGTAGGTTTGTTCATAGATATATAAGAAAGCTAGATGGCTGACCCGCGCTCTGGCCAATGGAGAACGACGTTGCTACGTGGCGGCCATCTTACCTATGGGGCATTTTTAAATCAATTTTAAATAACCATAACTTGCTCAATTTTCAACCTATTTTCAAACAGTTTCGTTTGTTAAAAACGTCAGAGACGTCCGCATACTTGTATGCTTTTATACGACATTCATATAAAAAATTAAGCAGATAAGCGTCCTGAATCATAGCCACGTTGACGTTTGTAATAAACCAACCTGTTTGTAAATCCGTCAAGATTTGAGCGACTTATGAGTTATGAGTTTTGTTTGAGCTGCCATTGAACATACTGTACTGTAGTCCCGAATCAAGATGGCCGCCGGGTGAACTCCCCAGTGCATCCCCAGTGTCTCCCCAGTGCCTCCCTAGTGCCTCCCCAGTGCCTCCCCAGTGTCTGCCCAGCCTCCCCAGGGTCTGCCCAGGGTCTGCCCAGTGTCTCCCCAGTGCCTCCCCAGTGTCTTCCCAGCCTCCCCAGGGTCTGCCCAGTGTCTCCCCAGTTCCTCCCCAGTGTCTGCCCAGTGTCTCCCCAGTGCAGTGTCTGCCAAGTGCCTCCCCAGTGCCTCCCTAGTGCCTCCCCAGTGTCTGGCCAGCCTCCCCAGGTTCTGCCCAGTGTCTCCCCAGTGCCTCCCCAGGTTCTGCCCAGTGTCTCCCCAGTGCCTCCCCAGGGTCTGCCCAGTGTCCCCAGTGCCTCCCCAGTGTCTTCACTGTTTAAAAAAAATGTTTTGCAACAAACAAAACGATCTTGGACACTTAAGGTTTGCACCCGACAGCGACGATATATGCCGGTAATACAGGGTCACTTCACTTTCCAGACACATCCTTTTTTGTTGTTCATATATTAAGTGATTTTCCTTTTCTAAATGCAATGGGAAAGGTTTATTATGACTGTGGCATCAGACATGGTATTGGGTACTGTATTTCACTCCTCTTCAGTTTGCTTATGCATCCATGCTTCAGCAACGTAAAAGAAAAAATGCATCCAGGAAGCAATGATAAGTGCCTTCACTTTTCATTACCTCTAGTGCACAAAATGATGTCTCCTTTACAGCAGGAGAGGTTTGGATCATAAATATGAATTTATTACTGGGGGACATTTTCTTCACGGCACTTTATGGGAGTCACAGGTGTGGGAAACTAGCTTATACTATTTCAATCCATGCATAATCTGTCTCCAGCCACCTCCACCACTTTCAACCTGCATGGTGTCCTTTTCACACATTTTCAAAAATGTTCAGAATGTGAAATAAATTAAAATCTTAATGTTCACAAATCTTCATAAATAGCACCAAAACAAATATCAGATATACAAGCTCACAATGCATGATATTTGGACTGAAATATTGCTATTTTCGCTCCACACCGTTGATCCTTAGATCCGTAGGTTGTTAAAGATGCCGTGATTGTTGTACTTTTTCTGTTTTGCATGTGTCTATGGAGTTAACATTACTCTGATAGACCCCTAGGTTTGGTTATGATATTAAAATATACGTCTTCCCTGTGTATTTTTGGATTCTTCCTGAAAGCTGAAAGCCTTTGAGTCAAAAGGCCAAATCGAAACAACACCATTTTAGTGACATCATAACCCTAACCCCTCCCACAAAAACAGCTGTGGACGAGACTTAAGTTCAGGTGGGTGAATTAAGGTGAAAACCATGTATACCTAATTAACTGGTGGGTGTGGCCACATAAAAACATAATTTTTAACACTTTCTGTACACTTTTTTTGAAATACATTTCCCTCCTAGTATAGTATCAGCTATTGAATAATAGCAGATCTACAAGCTCATAGCGCACCACCGAGTGGCGCACTACGAGCTTGCAGGTCTGCTATTTTTGAAAAGTTGTGAAAATGTGGAGCAAAGTTTTGAATATATATTTCAGAGCGAACATTTTTAACTAAAATATTGGCTTCTCCCAATAGAGATAATTGTCCTTGACATGAAAAAGGTTCTGCACCGCTGACATAGAAACATGTTTTTTCAGAAAAACGTTAGGATTTAGAAGCCTTTTTTTTAATCGACCTCAGTCCATAATGGGTAAACCATTCAAATAACAAATAACGGGACACGAGAAAGTATCACGCTAAAGGTTCACAAAGTTTATTACACACACAGGAAATCCGAAATAGAGCTGGATCCCAATGACGTGACAACAACACTTGAGACATAATAACCGCTAACTGCAGCAAGGCTGACCTTGCTGTCTGAGATGTCTCTCGTAGCTAACTATAAAGTATGCTACAGTTCAGGCAGTACACAATACATGTCAAGTACACTGTGCACTCACGTACAAGGGCGATCAGATTATAACAGTATCTGATGGCTCTTTTCCACTACAAGAACTATAAGCAAATTGTAAAATTGTAAAATCACTTGGTTTCTTGATTACCAGAAAACAACTGATCATATAAAGACAGCAGAAAACACCACTCTCTTCTGCATTTGACAACTGAACCAGACCTTCAGAGATATGGTGAATTATTTTCATTTGGAGACATGAAAGGCATATCTCTCAGTGCAAATGAAGAGACCGAGAAGACAGGCTCATTACGGAGACGTTGCATACAGAGTAGGTCTATACCTACAGTATACTGCGACGGTTATTTTGCCTCGTTGACAAAGACACGGTTTGACAGTCGGTTCGTTTCATCTGCGGAGTCAATATGGCACATTAGAATGCCATCAAAGATATTGCTTGTGTATAGTGTATTGGATTTGTTTCAGAATGGTTTAGTTTCAGATGGTTCTCAGAACTATAGTAGGGTTCCTACTCAGGAGGTGGTAGCCTACTAACCCTGAGTGCTGGGAACCCACAGTAGTGGAAAGTAACTAAGTACTTTTACTTAAGTATTGTACTTAAGTACAATTTTGAGGTATTTGTACTTTACTTGAGTATTTCCAATTTCCAGTACTTTTACTTCTACTCTCAGAGGAAAAATTTGTACTTTTACTCCACTACAATTATTTGAAAACTTTAGTTACTAGTTACTTTGGAGATTTTAATTTTGATTAGAAAACAAATACCAGTCCTGCAGTAGTCAGGCTTTCTTTGCAATTAAAACTTTGAATTCCTGTGTAACACCTACCATCAATTCCCAATACTTTACTGCAGGTCTTGCCACACTACTCACTACTCGGGGATTGAACTCATGACCTTGTGATCGAAAGACAAGTGAGTACTTTGCTGACTGCGCTACCTGGACACAAATCCCACTGATTAGGCATCCACTCACTCTCCAAAGGTGCTGAAAAAGAGGGTTTTACAACAAGTTGAGAGCTTGTCGAGAACATTGCCAACAAAGCCATCATCATGCTTTTTTCTTTTGTTCAGACGGCCCCTGCCCTGGAGGAGAAACTGTGGAGAGGAGAATGAGAATTCACCCAGTCAAACCAAAGGAGGCGGCAGGTTGCTGTTTTCATCATCTTGTTGATGAACTGTGCCTAGATAATGGTTGTCACCTCCACTTCAGAAGGACTGCCGAGCAAACAAAAAAATCATTATTTGGTTGGTAGCCGACTTGACAGGCACACAACACCGTTCAGGGATTTCAGGAGATCCTACTCATCCTACAGAGGGCTTACTGTTACACCGAGACAAAAGCCTATAATGAATCGATACATGTATTATGTATTAGACAGTAACACATAATGCAAAATGAGAAAGCTACTGTTAGCTATTTTCAGCTTTAATGTAGAGCGGAAATAGAAGAGTCACTATATTCGGCCGTAAGGGACTCTGCTCAACAACGCATGTAGTAGTTATTGCGACCGAAGGTCACAGTTAACTATGGAAAGCTCCCATATACTGTGCTCCGGTCTTGTGACATCACTATGGCATCATCAGGGATGATAGTAAATCAGGGATCATAGTAAATGCGACCTGCTGTCACAATTAAGCCCATATATGGAGATCCCTGATGTCATCAATATTAGTATTGATTGATGTTGATCCTTCCCCATACATCCTTCCTCCTCGATGTCTCCCTTTTGACTGATACATGTCCATTTAAACTCTAGACGGGCCTGCCCCAAAGTTATTTGTGCAGCCACACCCGGCAGCCGGCGAAAACTAGAGTTCTCAACAGGCCCGAAAATTAAGGCCCGGCCCTACCTGGGCCCTCATCAAACCCTGTACACTCAAGACACTGCCCCCGCTGACACCCTTAGATCTCCATATATGGAGCTGACCTGTTCTGGCATTCCATATGTTGATCTGACATCATCAAACCCTGTATACTCAATACACGTTCCATATATGGCCAGTGCACCCTCAGGCGTCTTACTGGTGTCCAGTAGTGGTTGCTATGCAGTTTTAAGTTTCAAAACTTAGCATTTGTATCGTCCCACTGAGCAATAGTTGGCTATTAGACGTCCGTCTAAAAATGGGTTATTACAAAGCACCATTAACTTAATGACAAGATGGCCGCCATCTGAATATGTTCTGTAGCCTACTTTGTTTCACCACTGGGAGTATGTCAATTAAAGAAAAGTCTTTGGTATAGCTGATGCTGTCAGGTTGGTGAACAGTTTTACTTTACTACTTTTTACTTAACTTAAAGTATGACTTGACAAACTAAGGATTATTTAAGTACTGTGCCACTTTATTTAGCCTACAGTGTTCACCAACAAAGACATGTATGTTCAGTGGAGTAACAACAAAACTCTCCCTCTCTCAGTCTTAAGCCCTAACCACACCAAAGGGTCACCATGCAACTCCTTGGGTCCAAACGGTTGCAAGGAGTTAACGCTAAAACCGTCTCGACCCTTTGGTGTGGTTTGGGCCATTGAATTCCATGCGTTGAATCACTAGGGTCAACGTGGGTCAACGTGCAACAAGACATATCACACCGCAGGGACAACGCTAAAACCGTCTTGACCCTTTGGTGTGGTTAGGGCTTTAGGCCCCATTTACACTGGCAGCCAAATCTAGCCTGGATCAGATCTGTGCAAAATCAAGATTGAAATCTGATTCAGTCAGTCAGTCAGTCAGTCAGTCAGTCTCCCCAAACATTAGGAAAAGGAAACACATTATGAATGGACATTTGAATTGAGTGGAAAAAATTAATTAAACACCTTATCCCCTTAAGTGATTCAGGTAAAGTACTCCTATTTAATCAGGCAGCGAGCTTGGAGAACAAGATGACAGGCAGGCAGTATAGGCAAGTTCTGAAGAATTGAATATATAGTAGGATGAGTCATAAGACACACAGAAAGGACTATGATTATGAATAACTATAAAACATGATGTTCTACAATGTTGATGAAAAGTATAAACGACAGTTGCATCCTGCATCACTATACAGTCCGGATAAAGCAGTGGTTCTGAAATATTTGAATCTCCAACAAGCTCACAACGTGTCACACCATGACATATGTTGTGAGCTTGACGATCTACTATTTTCTAATAGCCAAAGCAGTGTTGATTTCGTCGACTAAGACAAAAAAATGTGAATGAATGGAAACGAAATTAAAACTAATAGCTATGATGACTAAGACTAAATATATTGACAATTTCGTCAACAAATAAAAACTAGACTAAAATGTTAGTCGGGGACTAGAGATCCAGTACAAGTCATTTTACACTTGGTTTGCATGCTGAAAGTAGCTGATCTACAAGCTCACAAGAGCCACAGCTTGTAGCAAGTGTAAAATCAGTCATTACGATGGCATCAATGCCCACCAAAATACATTTTAGTCGACTAAATCAACTCTAGATTTAGTCGACTAAAATCTTATGACATTTAGTTGCCTAAACTAGATTAACACTAAAAACATTCCAGGTGACTAAAACTAAATTAAAACTATTCAAGAGACCATGACTAAAACTAAAATTAACACTGAGCTGCCAAAGTGTAAAGATTACAGTTGTTAAACTGGTGTTGATCTTGCATAACAAATTTTGCCCCGGGGGACCCCCTAGCGTCCCCTCAGTGACCCCTGGGGGTCCCCTGACCGCACTTTGAGAACCACTGCGATAAAGCAGGGACCACATGGCGTCACAAACATCTCTGTATGCTTACAGAGCTACAGAGTGTGAGTCAGCAACCCGGTCGAAGAACAGACACAGCACGGGTCAGACCTGTAAGGTCAAATAGATTTAGACCCAAGATATTGTCTATATGTCGGGTGGAAACTTGTCAAAAAGAAATTATTACTTTTCAAGATTGAAATAAAAAAAAAAGTAGCAAAAGTATAGCAGATCCACAAGCTCAAAACGTGCCGGGTTTTCCGCCATGTCTCGAGTTTGTGGATCTGCTATACTTTTGATGATTTTGTGTGACTTAGTATGATCAAGTATAGGGCGTTAATTTACCCCAAAAAAACACCAAAGGTCAAAGTTGGAGATGTTTCTACACGACAGCAACGGTATGATACTGGCAAAAAAAACAAGTGTTTTTTCTAACACGTTTTAGTGGTAGATCTTGGCTTACAATTGGGAATAAAATGGGCTCTTGGGCTTGAAAAGGTTGGTTACCACTGCTGTAGCCTATATCATAGCATAATCTTGCTTTCACTCTTGACTCTACTCTTACCTGCGCCGGGGTCTCTTACTGCTGTTGCTGCACACCTGAATTTCCCCACCATGGAGATCAATCAAGGTTCATCTTTTCTTATCCATACATGGAATGTTCCCGGTGGCATCACTCCCTGGCTCCCCCTGCATGGGTAAATGTCGAAGTGTCCTTGAGCAAGAAGACACTGAACCCCTATATGTTCCCGAGTAGGTCGGTGCCTTATAATGCACATGGTAAAGTTCTTCGGATAAAGGCGCTATATAAATGCAACATTTACCATTTATATGAAAAGGCATGCATGCATTCAATCAATAAATATCACAATAACAAATTACAGCAGCATTAAAAAGCATGGTCATTAAAGTATATAGTCATTACGATGGACAGCATTATGTAATAATAATAATGCATAGCTAAATTATGTGTTCGCGTCTGCACAGAGAATTATGGGAAGAAATGTCAGAATGTGCTGCTGTGTGATGATGAGGAGGAGGAGGCAGGAACATATTATTATAATTATGACAGGCTGAGCTGCCAAGTGAGCTTTCACAGAAGCAGCAATGGGGAGAAGGGGGTGGGAGCCAGGGAGGGGGATGGGAGAAGGGGGTGCAACGGGCTGTGGAGGAGGGTTGGTGCTGCCGGGAGGGCTTCCAGTTTACAACCAGGACAAAATACAGACTCATAACATCAAACCATGTCAAGCAGCAGCAATGGAGGCTTAGGAAAACGCCCTGGTTCGACTTTATAGTCACAGAAGAGAACATAATAAGTTAAGGCAACAGTGCCCTCTGGTGGAGGCCATAGGAAACGGTTGCTCACTATAAAGCCAGCTGAGCTAATGCAACAAGTAAGGCCTACTCCTACTGTGCTGCTTGGGTACACTTTTGAGGTGCTTCTACTTTACTTCGGTCAAATACTTTATCTACTCCATTGCATCACAGCAAATATTGTACATTTTAATTGGCAGCTTTAGCTAATAGTTTGCAGAGTGTGATTATATATTATAACTTACATTAACCACTAAAGACCTATTGTACTTCAGATCTATTCTACAAGATCACAACCATATGCACAGCACCTCATTCCAAAAAGCCGGTCTCATGCACTTTTATGTTCAGACGAGGTATATTGCATATACGAACTACCGTGAATACACTTAACGTCAGACATGTCTTTTCTCTTCCTTTCTAAGCTCATTTTAGTGCACAACAGTCCGACAGGCCTTAGTTCGACACCCTGCCTATACCCATATATCACAGGGAAGCCACGGGTGAGTCTTAACCGGCCGCACATGTGTCTTAACCGGCCACGCATGTCGGGAGCCACAGGTGAGTCTTAACCAGCCGCACATGTGTTTTAACCGGCCACGCATGTCAGGAGCCACAGGTGAGTCTTAACCGGCCACGCATGTGTCGGACTGTTAGTACGTCGGCCCAACGTATGCGCCCCCGTTTCCCTGGACCTCTCACATGCGAGCATGGAATCTTCTTCGGGTTTGAGTAAATGGTGACGCCCCCCAGTCACTGCTCAACAGTCAACTTTCATGACAGTACAAATATAATTTATGAAAAGCTACTACAGTGAAGTCATATACTAAATAATACTAAATTATTTATAGGGTCAATATAAGTAAAATATTATAGCCTTTCCAAAAAACATGTATGTGTTTCATGTTGGCTGAAGCAACACTGAAGGCACACTTATACAATGCCGAGAATAGTTCTGGTTCTCAACCTGGGGGATCGGGACTCTTCAGAGGGTCAAGCTTATTTATGAAATCTGAATATATATATATATATATATATATATATATATATATATATATATCAAAGAGAAAAACCTTCCAAGGAAGGGACTGCACACTCCAGGGAACAGAGACGGACAACTTACTGCATCAAACTTATTTATTAGCAAGTGCTAATAAATAAGTTTGATGCAGTAAGTTGTCCGTCTCACTTATTTATTAGCAAGTGCTAATAAAGTGTGGAGTCCCTTCCTTGGAAGGTTCTCTTTTTTGATGTCTATGCCTGCTAGACTTGCACCTCCTACGGGTCTTTTTGGATGTGCAGGAGTCCATTTTTTGTCATATACATGTGTGTGTGTGTGTGTGTCTAATATACAAATGTATTGTAGTGGCTATTTGTCAACAACAAAACTCAAAAGGCCACTGAGACACCAGTGGATCTTATGCAGGGATAAACGAGTATATGTCCAAACAGCTCTTGCAGGTTGGTGATATTTTATTCCATTTCCTTCACAGACAAATATGACGAACATGACGGAAATAACTGCTTTGCTAGATTGCTTTGACCCCGTCACCCTGGTAAAAACTTGTGCACCTTCCCAGTGCCAAACTGAAATCTGAATGAGTGCCTGTCTGATGACAGTTAAATAAATCCAACTGTGCACACCCAATTGCCCAATACCATCAAAATAAAAGCCCTCAACTGGAACACAAACTGAAATAATAATGCATACAATAATTCTACCAAACAAATCAACAAATAAATGTGAAATACAAAATAGTGAATAGCGCCAACATGTATTATCTTCATATCTGACTGAGAAATACAGGTAGCCTATGCCCTCAGACATGTGGGGAAATTAAACAGCTGTAGCTTCTACTGTAGGTGTTTCAATTAATTCAAGCAACTTAAAAATAAGAATCTCATGTGATGTCACAATTTCACTGTTCTGTGTTTGTATAGTTACCCAGTGATATTTACAGGAATGACGATGGCAATATCTGCTCTCTGAGAGTACACTTTCAATCCTCAGTCTTAAATTAACTCGAAAAGAGACAGTAACTGAGGCTTGTATTGTGTATTTAAATGTAGGCTATGTCAAAATAATCCACAATGGTACATCTCTTGACAGACATAATTATCTAAAACATTGTATACACAATACACTATGAATTAAGTTTAAGTTAAATTACACAAATAATTGTGAGTTAGATTAAACCTAGAACCCACCACTTTACTCAACCACCTAGCCTGGGCAGCATTCCATTTTGGGTTTATAACACTTTAATCTTAAAAGTAGCCGATCTACAAGAGCGAATACAGGATGTCGCTGTAGCATGCTGCAAGCTGGATTTGTAACTCTTTTTAGGAGTATATGATGATATTTATCTGTGGCGACTTCAACCAAGATCTGAATCCACACTCAAATGACTTCATGAATAGAATGTACAGTATGAATGTATTCCTTTTAATATCCAAACGTAGAACAACAAGAACCACACTACCACAGCGACCTTAATTGACAACATTTATTTTAAAATATGTTTATCATAATTGTCCAGTACAACCATTTTGCATCATATGGTACATTATATGTTACTGGTCAGATGCTCAATGACCAAAGTGTCAACAAAAAAAAATTCATTCAAAGGGCAAAAGAACAGCTTTTTGGAAAAGAAAGACTAAGACTTATGTGAGACGCTTTCACATAATTGCACTTGTTTGAAAACAGATACAAGGTCAACAATGAGCAAGACACCAAAAAAACAAAAGACAAGTAGTTTATCAATTTGCATATTCAGCCCATTTAGTCCAAATCCATTTGTTTTTTTTCTATTCTGTATATGGGTGAGTTCCCCTGCGTGCAGTAACGAGCAATGTGACCTGGCTGCGTACATTTAAGACAGATGGGTCGGCCGTCAGGGGCTCATTGGTACCCACTACCCCTGGAGAAAGATCTGTCTCTACTCGCTCCCCCATTAGAATCACATTTGTGTAATTAAATCCAATTGGGCTTGTCGTTTGATAAACATGCTCTTTAATTCTGCCAGTTCGGATTTACCTATTCCAACTGATTCACTAGTGGCAGTGGCCTGAGCTTCACATGTTTGAGGGAGGGGGGCGTACATACTTTTCTCTGGTGGGTTGGCCCTCCTCAACCCATCGGATTGCTTCCTTACGGACGTCGAGTAGAGACAGCTCCCCACTTTGCCTCACCATCCTCTTTAGCTCTCTACGCAGCATATGGTCTCGCACGTTTTCGCAGAACTGGTCTAGCGAAGTCTGTGAATTGGACATAGCTTCAGCACTCGTTCCATTAACATCATCATAAGTGCATCATAAGTGCATGTTCAAGTGCACGTTCAAAACTCACATCACAGCTGTCTCTCGATCCTGTAGGTTCACACTCTATAACATACGACGAATTAGACCGTTCCTCACCCAGGAATCAGCCCAGCTCCTAATCCAGACAACAGTCTTGTCAAAACTTGACTATTGTAACTCCCTCCTTACTGGCCTACCAGCATGTGCACTTAAGCCTCTCCAGCTGATCCAAAATGCTGCAGCTCGCTTGGTCTTCAACCAGCCAAAATTCTCACATGTCTCCCCCTGCTCCGCTCCCTCCACTGGCTCCCGGTCGCTGCCCGCACAGAATACAAAACTCTGATGCTGGCATTCAAAGCAACCAAAGGTATGGCTCCCCCATATCTTGCAAGTATGATCGAACCCTACAAACCCTCCCGCTCACTCAGATCAGCCAACGCAGGGAAGCTGGAAGTACCCTCACTAAAAACGCAGGGACAACACTCCACACGTCCCAAACTCTTCTCCCTTCTGGCTCCAAAACTGTGGAATGCACTTCCCATTGCAGTCAGAACTGCAGCATCACTCCCAATCTTCCGCCGTAGTCTGAAAACCCACCTTTTCAGACTCCATCATGGCCCATAGCACTTACCCCACCCCCTTAGATAGCAATTCTGTAGACTTAGATAGCATTTGATACAGACTTATAGCATGTTATGTAGACAGCATAAGTGCATTGTATGTAGTCCTAGCACGTCATAGTACATATGTATAGCATAGTAGTATAGATGTATAGCTTATATGTATAGTTTCATTATAGATATTGCACTGTTACTTTCTTAGCTTACGCATGTTTCATGATAAATGTTTTTATGTGATGTATTCCCATGCTTTTGTTCTTGCTTAATGTAAGTCGCTCTGGATTAAGAGCGTCTGCTAAATGCCTAAATTGTAATTGTAAATTGTAATGAGAGAAATCTTGTAGTGATCCTCCCTCTTTCTGCTTTCGGTCAAAGAACTTCTGTTGTAATGACACCCTTTTTCTCCCTTACCCTTTGATCTCTAAATTTAATTCTCCAACCGACCAACAATAAGCTGCGTAGAAGAAACAAGCAACGATCCAGACAATATGGAGGCACCTGGTACATTTTCTGGCCTGCGGCAGCGAGATGTCAGTGTCCCTATGCTCGGTGAAGATGTCCCAGAGGAGATCACAATCTCAAAAGGAGAACGGGGAGCGTGCCGTCAACAGCCGCAGGCAGCTTGACCAGGTCCCTGAGACGGACTAGACAACTCCATCATGGCAGTCAACATCTCCAATGTTAAGGAGACGGCGCCACGGGTTGGACAGTCTGCTAAAGACTCGGCTGGTGCACAACGACTGGAGATGCTTAAAAGATGGAAGGAGACTAAGAGCTTAATAAAGTTCTAAATGAGTAAGATAGTTTTTCCATTTTGTAAATATCATGAGTTATCTCAATCCATTTTTAGACTGTAGGCTGCTGTGGTTGTTGCCACTTTCTCGTGATAGCCTTCTTGCTACCCACCAGGAGGAACAGAATGATAGCCACCAGGAGGAACAGAATTATGTTTTTATCATTGCATTCCAGTAAGTCATATGGGAGGTTGCCTATGTATAAAGTATCAAACTGGAAGGGGGTGATAATTCCAAGTACAGCTTCCAAATGTTTGTGAATTTCCTTCCAATATGGATTCAGGACTGGGCATTCCCAAAAAAAAAAAAAAAGAGAAAATGGTTTGCTGCATTTTGATCGGATGATCTCCAATAGTATCGTTTTTGCAGGGGTGTTAAATATGTTATGATATTTCCAATTAAATTCTCTCCACCTATTTGAACATGTTGAGTCCCATAAAACCTTACAAGCTTTCTCAAGGCAAAATCGAGAGAGGCTTATTAATAAATGACAGACAAAATAAACATTCATATCGCTGAAAACCCCATTGAAGCCCTAGGAAGGCAGAATTGGAGCAGTGTACTGAATGAAACGGATGTAAAGTAGTAGTAGTGTAACTTTCTACACATTCTTAAATATACTCAGTATTGTATATAAGAATTGCCCCATTAGAAAATATAAAGATAAGCCTGAAACAACTAAACCCTGGATGACAAACGGACTAAAACGCTTGTGATTTTTTTTTATATATATATATATATATATATATATATATATACACTGAATGTACGAATACTGAAAATAGATAGTTAACTTTATTTTCTATCATTTATGAGTAAATAGAATTATTATAACATCCTAGAAAATACCAAAGGACAATGGAATATATTAAATGGGATCGTAAGGAAAAATACAACCCAATAAGTATTTCCAAAGCAATTCATTGACAAAGAACGAAAAATATGGTTGGTTTTTGTAAATATAGTACTTGAACATAACAATACACACACAAGCTGATAACAGTGGACGGCAGAAAGACCTAGGCTTTACTAATCCATGTTCAATATACTTGAGATGTGGAGGAGCAAGACATCCTTGAAATGGTGGCCAAATTCAAAAATAAGTTATCAGATTGCAACATGAGCAGGTCATTGATAGCCATTATTAAACCGTTCACTCACATATGCAACTTGGCACCTTCCCTGATGCTATGAAAGTGGCAAAAATTATCCCAATTTTCAAATCCGGCAATTTAACAGCATTTCACTAACTACAGACCAATTTCTCTGCTACCACCAACTCTCAAAAATATTAGAAAATATATTTTTGGTCAGTCTGGATGTCATCAAAAAAATACAAACTGTTGTCTGAAAATCAGTATGGCTTCTGAGCAGACAGATCACCTTCATTGGCACTCAATAACAGAAGACATAACAGATTATATAGATTAAAAAAACTACACAATTGGAGTATTCATTGCCCTTAAAAAAAGCTTTTGACACCATACACCACAACATACTCAGCACCAAGCTGGAGCAGCATCTAAATGGAGCTACATTGACAACAGTATGTACAACTGGGAGAATGCAAATTAAATCTTCAAAACATCACGTGTGGGGTACCACAGGGATCAATTCTGTTTTAAATTTTTAAACTTAACAAAAACAAAGTTCATGGTATTTGGCAACCTTGCAATCGCTACAGAACTCAAGCTCAATCTGCTGGAGACCTCACAGAAGGCATGTGGGAGTCAGGATAGCAAAGAGCATTTCTGTTATTAACAAGGCAAAACACATCCTCAATCCCAAATCACTACATATCCTGTACTGCACCACGATATTACCATACCTCTCCTGTTGTGTAGAAGTATGGAGAAATGCATACATGACAGCAATTCACTCACTTTCCATCCTACAAAAAAAGTGAACACAAACATTCTCTTCTATAATTCTCGCACCCTAAAGTTCCCAGATCTAGTCGAATTCAAAATAGCCCAAATCATGAGCAGAGCAAAATATAAATTACTTCCATTCAATGTACAAAACAGATTTCCAGATACTATGACCTAAGAAACCCATTGGAC
Organism: Protomyctophum bolini; assembly: GCF_963924005.1. Taxonomy (NCBI): domain Eukaryota; kingdom Metazoa; phylum Chordata; class Actinopteri; order Myctophiformes; family Myctophidae; genus Protomyctophum; species Protomyctophum bolini. The sequence continues at coordinate 47,473,260 of NC_137862.1, read as the reverse complement.
TCTGGGCTGGTCTGAACTACCCTCAAATGAATGTGGGTTCAGCAGGCTGAGGATGTAGATCTCATCTAAAGTAATTATATAGATTATACCACTAGTATTATACAATGCATTATTCATTCATTCCATACATACATATTGTCTATACCAATTATTATACCATTAGCAACAGTAAGACGCCTGTTCGTTCTTGAGTTTATACAATCTAGTAGAACAAGTTAGAAATATTATTTGATAATGCCAGTTTCCGAGTGGTCCACAGCCCTGCCTTTTGAGACAGGCAAGTAGAAGGAGACGGGTACCAATTATAGGTTGACTGCAGGTTCAAAGTGGGTGAGGTGGTCCAGGCAGATTCTAAAAAGGCCTTCTAAATCCTAACCTTTTAGTTTTCTGAAAAACTAATATTTAGCCATATTGCACTTTGTGCAAAGAATATATTCTAGAATAGGTATATGAAAGTTTCACCTTTTTTGTAATACACAGGAAATTAATAATGAACATGAATTATGAAGGTAATGTTACCTCAGGAGAAAGCTGGGGCACGGTGACTGCAGGCCGCTTGGAGCCTCTGGGGCTCTCCTGGTGAGAGGAAGCAGCAGCACTGGAGCTGGGAGGTCCCATGTGTGAGGCCAGGCATCAGGGGGCTAGGAGGTCCCATGTGGGAGGCCAGGGGGGTCCTACAGCTGGTCTGGCATCAGGGTCGCCCGCCTCATCATCTCCAGAGGGTCTCCGGTGCGAAGCTCCGCGTCCGAGACTGTAAAGTCTTGACCAAGGTTAGGCTGGAGGGGAAGAGAAAAACATAAACTGGGTTTAACTAAAGGGATAAAAAACGAGCGGGCCGGGGGTGGAGTTTGGCAAGAGGGTCCCAAAACAATTTGGCAAACCTCTAAAGATTTTAATATAAAAATAAAAGGCTTAAACTCTTTCATGTTAGTTCCATTGATACAATTATTCCATTGATACAATTATTTGATAAAATACGGATACAAATATTTCCTTTGTGTAAACTTGAAGACTTTTAAAACATTTAACCAAATATTTTCAGATGTGGCTCCACGGCACATATTGTACATATTGACTTGGGTGTCCTTGAAAAGGTTAGAGATCCAGTGCTTCACTCACCTGGGCCTCCAGAGGGTACTGGAGGTGCACTTGAGGTGAGGTAGCCGAGTCTTGTTCCTCGCCTGCAGCTCAGCGATCATCTCCACCCTACAGAGAACCTGGAGGAGGAATAGTACAAGAGGAATTAGTTGACATCAGAGCTCATAGAATGAAGCTAAATCAAACCTCATTACATGGAAAATGTAATCTGCCATTTGTGAAACAGAATGAAAGGAGCTCCCACTAGTGATCAGTTCCTAAACAATATAGCACAATATGTAGAATAAGGTATTATCACAGTCTTAAAACTACTCTTTCTACATCCAACCAGGTGAAGACATTTCAGATTGAGGCTTTTAACCTTTGTAATTGGTCGATTCTGAACATGCATTATTCTATCCTTTGACCAATTCAAATACTATCAAGCTTCCAATTAGAATGCCAAACGCTCAAATACTATCAAGCTTCCAATTAGAATGCCAAACGCTCAGTGTGTCTCAATGGGACGCTTGTAGATGGGATTAGTCTTTGAAACCCCTCTTCTACTACAGTGAATGGAAAAGTGACTGATGTTAGTCTGCCTCAAACGTTACTCTTTTACCTGCTTTTTACTAACATTACAAAGATGCCCAGAACATCGGGATGAACCTGTGTAGTTTATGGCAACAAAACAGTGAAAGGTCCTGAAAAATACATAACAGTATTACCCAATCTTTCTGTTTTAGGAACACAAGACTGCTGCACTTTATACCTCATATGAGGTATATCTGATTAATATTCTGATTTGAGCAGTTGGTGGAACTCACTCTGCGTTTGGACAGCGGTGCGCAGGCAGGTGTTCCTCGTCACCGCCGGAGGGTCTGCTGGGTGTAGCGAAGAGCTCTGTGGCCTGCACCCGAGGTGTCTTGTAGCTGCAGTACAACCAATCCCTGATTGTCCTAGTGGGTAGGATTCCTAGGGGGGGGGGGGGGGGGGGGTGGTTCTGGTGTCCTGTGGTGTCCTGTGCAAATATGTTCTTGGGGTGTGCTCTTCTCCTGGTGACCTGGTATCCGGATGTGCTGGGGGGTGGCGTTTTGTAGGCTGGTGCGGTGCTGGTGCTGGTGCGGTGCTGGGCTGAATATTTCACAACCAGTGATTAGTTAGTGGGCATAGCTATATCCTATGCAATATGTAATGACAAATACAATGTAATATTTAGGCAGCTACATTGAAATGACCCAAAATACAAAAACAAAACACCCAAAATAGCCACTCGATCTACAAGCTCACAATGTTGCCCGAGACGTGTTTTGAACTTGTAGATCTTTTATTCAAAAGACTATGACTAAAACTACATTAAAATGTGGTGTCAAACTCAATACTGATAATTCTGGGTGTCTTCCATGCATTGACATTGAGGTACTTGTTACCAGGTGTCCCAATATCATGATGTCACTTGACCATGTCATTCTCCAGGCAAGTCACTAAAACCAATAAATCAATATAAATCTGGAAGTTCCATTTCCATTTAATTTGTTATTTCATTTGTCTGCACTCACTTGATCCGTTTGGTGTTCCATTTCATGCTGTTGGTGAGGTTAGGCTTAGCTTTCAATGATCATGGTTTGGACTTTGGAGCACATGAGGAACAAACATTTTCTCTCTGACTGATGCTGGGCTGTCTTTATCAGTCAGTATGACTCTGGTGGGTGAGCAAGCTTCCCGTTTGCCCACATAATAAAAGCCTTTCATCCATTTCATTCCGGGGTCCGTTACAGTTTACTTTAAAAAAAAAAAAATCTAGTCTAGGACATTAATAATACATCCATTTAAAGCATGAATTTCCAGGACATTAATACTACTACTACTACTACATCTATTTAAAGCACGTAAACAGACGTAACAGAACACAACCAACCCGTGTGGACGGCTATCCGTGGCTTTAGGATTAAACACTGTCGTTATTGTGTTCATTTATGGAGATTTACGAGCTGTATGCATACTACAAACAAAACATCTGCATCCAGGGTTTAACACACTACACACATTAATGTATAGCGTGCTTTAATTAAGGATACAACTACAATCTACAAACCCAGTGTGGTTTAAGGTTTAAACTTTAGGACAACATATCTACCGGTGAGCCGGTTTAACGTGAGAGCAGATCAACTTGAAATCGCCTCGCCTCGCGACGGAGGCGCGCCGTGTCTGGTGGCCTTGAGCCACGTAAGGCACCGCCGAGCGAGGCGCTAGCCGAGCGAGTCGCCGTGCCGAGCGTTGCGACGGCCACCAGACCCGACTCAGCGCCGTCCGAGTTACGTCCCGATAGGCAGAGAATAGTATATATTAGTAGCCCCTAGTTTCATTTGCGAGGACAGCTACGCGTTCTGTCGCCGTTAGAACATCTGCGCCGAAGACGCCGTTTCCACGGCGACGGATGATGTCATTTCATTTTGATCTGATTTCATCCAAATCTGACACACCGGTATTTAGAACATTATGTTTGTTTGTTCCTCCAACCTTGGATCAAGACTATATGTTTTATCGAGTAAGCTATGCCTTTCACTTCGATAGATAGACTATTGGTGTATACAAAGTTAGATGTTAAACATTTGTGTATAAAACGTGTCAAAATGATGTAATATAAATCAAACATCAGCTTTTACCTAGCTGTGGCGTCTCCGTTTGAGAAGCGTCTGACTGCAGGGCAGGATTGATTGATCAGGAAGTCCCTCTTGCGGCACTGTCTAGTGAGCTAATCTAGGGCAGCGTCTAGTGAACAGATCTAATGAACAGTTTTAAGACTTCCGGTGGACGATCTCTTCAAAATAAGAGTACCCTCTAGAGTATGAAAAAAAAGTTTCATTTGCACATTAAAACTACAAATTAAGCATTTAAATGATGCTATATGATGCTAGAAGACACACATTATGTTTCTGTGTAAAAATAAGTAATTAAATAATAATAATAGTAATAATAAAGTCATCTAAATGCATAAATGCTCATCACTGGAGTGCATGGACTTTATAAAGTGGACACTGGACAAAAGACGGCTCCGCGAGGCAACTATCTGGACATACCCACGCGTCCGGGGAGATGTCCTCTACCACCCCACAGTCTCCGCTAAGCGGGAGAGGTGTAAAATTCAGAGCAGCAGAGCTTCTACTGGGGTCAATGCAAAAAAAAATACCGTTTCCGGACCCAGACTGGACACTGGACAAAGAGGCCTCCGCGAGGCAACTATCTGGACACACCCACGCGTTCAGGGAGATGTCCTGTACCACACCCCAGTCTCCGCTAAGCGGGAGAGGTGTAAAATTCACAGCAGCAGAGCTTCTAATGGGGTCAATGCAAAAAAATGTACCGTTTCCGGACCCAGACTGGACACTGGACAAAAGACGGCTCCGCGAGGCAACTATCTGGACATACCCACGCGTCCGGGGAGATGTCCTCTACCACCCCACAGTCTCCGCTAAGCGGGAGAGGTGTAAAATTCAGAGCAGCAGAGCTTCTACTGGGGTCAATGCAAAAAAAAATACCGTTTCCGGACCCAGACTGGACACTGGACAAAAGACGGCTCCGCGAGGCAACTATCTGGACATACCCACGCGTCCGGGGAGATGTCCTCTACCACCCCACAGTCTCCGCTAAGCGGGAGAGGTGTAAAATTCAGAGCAGCAGACCTTCTTTTGGGGTCAACACTCAAAAAAGTGCCGTTTCCAGACACAGAATGGACACTGGACAAAGAGGCCTCCGCGAGGCAACTATCTGCATTTGCTGCTGGTAAGATTTCTATCATTGTGTCATTTGCTTTAATTACAACATTGTCATAAATCAAGTCTGCCCAAAAGTGTCCAGTTTTGGCCATAGAGCCTATATGACAAATGATTGAGGCCAACTTATACTTAATTTTACCGCCATCACAAATAGGAATTTCGATTACACCAGATGCTTCTACATGCTTGCGGCTCACCGCCCCACGATCAGTAACACGCGACAGAGAAAGAGTAATGAAATCGGGAGAGTCATTCCAACATATTTGTCGCTTCATATCACAACCACATGTTGTACATTTGTCTGGACTTACACCTTCCATGATTGAGTGTTCGAAAAGAGAATTGAGGGACTCTCTTTTCTGTGGCAGCGGTAATGCAAAAATATTAGTAATAGAAGAATTGCTTTCAACTGTCCAGGCACAGAATGTACAGATGTCTGTATGTTTTGCTTGAACAACTGTGTGGACACCACACATACTCAACCAAACTACTAGTTTGTGTATAAAATCTAATGGGTCATTGTGCATTCCTAAAGCCAAGTCTGGGATGCTATTCACTAGTTGTTGAGTGACACCACAGATTGTTTTGCAATCAAATGTGTGACCTGGATTTTGAAAAAACGCTTGAATGAGAGCTGCTAAATTCCCCGGCATAGATGACAACTGAACCATCGAAGTAGGTGTCAATGGTTTCAATTTATCTTGTACTACTTGTAGATGCAGTATAGATTGTAGAGTTGCATTTAGCCAACAAATATTTTCATTATTTGCAAACCTGCATATACTATTGCAAAATCCTGTCTCTGTGCCTCTGCTTTGTGGCTTTGTTTTGTCTGGCACACTTTGATTTTGTAAGAACATCTTTGAATGTGGGGATGGCCGGTGTTGATAAGAGCCCCTAAGATGTTTTGGCAATTTTCGTTTTTTGTTCCAATTTTCTACAGGTGGTGCTGGGTTTACGCACTCTACCTGTGTTGTTCTGTATGCTGCTTTGTCACAGAAATCTATGGCTGACTGGTTGTAAAATAAGCGCATGCGCTGTACACATTCGTCAAGTCTGTGTTTCTCATTTCGTAAAAGCAACACTTTTGTGTTTTTGAATGTGGCCTCAGAAATAGCTGTGCTTTTCTTACACAGGTTTATTTGTGCAGCATAGGCTCCAGAGAATCTCTGCAAATCACCTGAGAGGAGATCTGACCATATTGGAATAGTTGAGAGCATCTTGAACAGCTTGTTTAAAATCAGTTCCCCATGGTAGGTATTTTCACCTGTGTCATTGGTGGTTTTCATTGCTTCATTGGCTTCAGTCCTTACTGTTTCAAAATGTTTTTTGAAGGGAGATGTACTTTCACTGACATCCTCAAAATCACCAAAGAAGTCATGATCAATCACAGTGTCATATGGACTGTCTTGCTGATCATGCTTTGCATCAACATTTTCTTTCTGTGGCGCTAGATTCTGTGTCTCAGAAATGATGGTGTCAAGACTGGCTTGCACCACGCTGGAGTTCCTTTTACTACCAAGTACAATACAAGCAGCTCGTACTATTGTACTTGTTTGTTGTAGTGTTTTGGCATTAACTAAAGTGCTGAAGATGTACATAGCCATATTATACCTCTTATCTCTGTGTATGTACTGTTGTTTGCAAATGTGACTTGCCTGTTTCATCAAATGACTTTTACATGCCCTTATGGTACAGAAATCTAAATCTTTGTTATCTGCCTTTCCTACCACTATTCTCCAGCAGCGTAACAAGTACATACTCATGCTATCTTGATTGAAGATACGCATACTGGCTTTTAAAAGCACTATGGACCTGTCACTATTAATCTGAATCGGTGTTGTGTTTATACCAAATATCTCCTTCTCTTTGCATCTCAATTGTGTGAGTAGTTCCTCTATAGCCGATTGAGTATGTTCTTCTTTTGTCCAGTGTCCATTCTGGGTCCGGAAACGGTACATTTTTTTGCATTGACCACAGTAGAAGCTCTGCTGCTGTGAATTTTACACCTCTCCCGCTTAGCGGAGACTGTGGGGTGGTAGAGGACATCTCCCCGGACGCGTGGGTATGTCCAGATAGTTGCCTCGCGGAGCCGTCTTTTGTCCAGTGTCCATTCTGGGTCCGGAAACGGTAATTTTTTTGCATTGACCCCAATAGAAGCTCTGCTGCTGTGAATTTTACACCTCTCCCGCTTAGCGGAGACTGGGGTGTGGTAGAGGACATCTCCCCGGACGCGTGGGTATGTCCAGATAGTTGCCTCGCGGAGGCCTCTTTGTCCAGTGTCCATTCTGGGTCTGGAAACGGCACTTTTTTGAGTGTTGACCCCAATAGAAGGTCTGCTGCTCTGAATTTTACACCTCTCCCGCTTAGCGGAGACTATGGGGTGGTAGAGGACATCTCCCCGGACGCGTGGGTATGTCCAGATAGTTGCCTCGCGGAGGCCTCTTTGTCCAGTGTCCATTCTGGGTCTGGAAACGGCACTTTTTTGAGTGTTGACCCCAATAGAAGGTCTGCTGCTCTGAATTTTACACCTCTCCCGCTTAGCGGAGACTGTGGGGTGGTAGAGGACATCTCCCCGGACGCGTGGGTATGTCCAGATAGTTGCCTCGCGGAGGCCTCTTTGTCCAGTGTCCAGTCTGGGTCCGGAAACGGTAATTTTTTTTGCATTGACCCCAGTAGAAGCTCTGCTGCTCTGATTTTTACACCTCTCCCGCTTAGCGGAGACTGTGGGGTGGTAGAGGACATCTCCCCGGACGCGTGGGTATGTCCAGATAGTTGCCTCGCGGAGGCCTCTTTGTCCAGTGTCCATTCTGTGTCTGGAAACGGCACTTTTTTGAGTGTTGACCCCAATAGAAGCTCTGCTGCTCTGAATTTTACACCTCTCCCGCTTAGCGGAGACTGTGGGGTGGTAGAGGACATCTCCCCGGACGCGTGGGTATGTCCAGATAGTTGCCTCGCGGAGCCGTCTTTTGTCCAGTGTCCACTTTATAAAGTCCATGCACTCCAGTGAATAGCAATAACCATTTAGATACCTTTTTTATGTTATTTAATTACTTATTTTTACACAGAAACATAATGTGTGTCTTTACAATAACTGTAATGTAATAATAATACTAATAATGTAATGTAAAAATTATTTAATTAACGAATTAAATAACCTTATTTTATTCTGAAAGCAACCGGATGTCTTAAAGCTGCTAGCTCTCAGACCGGAAGTTCTAAAACTGCTCATAAGATTAGTGAGCTAATTTAAGGCTTCCGGTGGACGATCTCTTCAAAATAAGAGTACCTCTAGAGTATTGAAAAAAATAATAATTTGCACATTAAAACTACAAATTAAGCATTTAAATGATGCTATAAGACACACATTATGTTTCTGTGTAAAAACAAGTAATTAAATAATAATAATAATAATAATAAAGTTATCTAAATGGATAAATGCTATTCACTGGAGTGCATGGACTTCATAAAGTGGACACTGGACAAAAGACGGCTCCGCGAGGCAACTATCTGGACATACCCACGCGTCCGGGGAGATGTCCTCTACCACACCCCACTCTCCGCTAAGCGGGAGAGGTGTAAAATTCACAGCAGCAGAGCTTCTACTGTGGTCAATGCAAAAAAAAATACCGTTTCCGGACCCAGAATGGACACTGGACAAAAGACGGCTCCGCGAGGCAACTATCTGGACATACCCACGCGTCCGGGGAGATGTCCTCTACCACACCCCACTCTCCGCTAAGCGGGAGAGGTGTAAAATTCACAGCAGCAGAGCTTCTACTGGGGTCAATGCAAAGAAAATACCGTTTCCGGACCCAGACTGGACACTGGACAAAAGACGGCTCCGCGAGGCAACTATCTGGACATACCCACGTGTTCAGGGAGATGTCCTGTACCACACCCCAGTCTCCGCTAAGCGGGAGAGGTGTAAAATTCACAGCTGGAGCCCTTCTACTGGGGTCAATGCAAAAAAAATACCGTTTCCGGACCCAGAATGGACACTGGACAAAAGACGGCTCCGCGAGGCAACTATCTGGACATACCCACGTCTTCAGGGAGATGTCCTGTACCACACCCCAGTCTCCGCTAAGCGGGAGAGGTGTAAAATTCACAGCTGGAGCCCTTCTACTGGGGTCAATGCAAAAAAATTACCGTTTCCGGACCCAGAATGGACACTGGACAAAAGACGGCTCCGCGAGGCAACTATCTGGACATACCCACGTGTTCAGGGAGATGTCCTGTACCACACCCCAGTCTCCGCTAAGCGGGAGAGGTGTAAAATTCACAGCAGCAGAGCTTCTACTGTGGTCAATGCAAAAAAATGTACCGTTTCCGGACCCAGAATGGACACTGGACAAAAGACGGCTCCGCGAGGCAACTATCTGGACATACCCACGTGTTCAGGGAGATGTCCTGTACCACACCCCAGTCTCCGCTAAGCGGGAGAGGTGTAAAATTCACAGCTGGAGCCCTTCTACTGGGGTCAATGCAAAAAAATTACCGTTTCCGGACCCAGAATGGACACTGGACAAAAGACGGCTCCGCGAGGCAACTATCTGGACATACCCACGTGTTCAGGGAGATGTCCTGTACCACACCCCAGTCTCCGCTAAGCGGGAGAGGTGTAAAATTCACAGCAGCAGAGCTTCTACTGTGGTCAATGCAAAAAAAATTACCGTTTCCGGACCCAGAATGGACACTGGACAAAAGACGGCTCCGCGAGGCAACTATCTGGACATACCCACGTGTTCAGGGAGATGTCCTGTACCACACCCCAGTCTCCGCTAAGCGGGAGAGGTGTAAAATTCACAGCAGCAGAGCTTCTACTGTGGTCAATGCAAAAAAATGTACCGTTTCCGGACACAGAATGGACACTGGACAAAAGACGGCTCCGCGAGGCAACTATCTGGACATACCCACGTGTTCAGGGAGATGTCCTGTACCACACCCCAGTCTCCGCTAAGCGGGAGAGGTGTAAAATTCACAGCTGGAGCCCTTCTACTGGGGTCAATGCAAAAAAATTACCGTTTCCGGACCCAGAATGGACACTGGACAAAAGACGGCTCCGCGAGGCAACTATCTGGACATACCCACGTGTTCAGGGAGATGTCCTGTACCACACCCCAGTCTCCGCTAAGCGGGAGAGGTGTAAAATTCACAGCAGCAGAGCTTCTACTGTGGTCAATGCAAAAAAAATTACCGTTTCCGGACCCAGAATGGACACTGGACAAAAGACGGCTCCGCGAGGCAACTATCTGGACATACCCACGTGTTCAGGGAGATGTCCTGTACCACACCCCAGTCTCCGCTAAGCGGGAGAGGTGTAAAATTCACAGCAGCAGAGCTTCTACTGTGGTCAATGCAAAAAAATGTACCGTTTCCGGACCCAGAATGGACACTGGACAAAAGACGGCTCCGCGAGGCAACTATCTGGACATACCCACGTGTTCAGGGAGATGTCCTGTACCACACCCCAGTCTCCGCTAAGCGGGAGAGGTGTAAAATTCACAGCAGCAGAGCTTCTACTGGGGTCAATGCAAAAAAATTACCGTTTCCGGTCAATGCAAAAATAATACCGTTTCCTGGCAGCGGTAATGCAAAAATATTAGTAATAGAAGAATTGCTTTCAACTGTCCAGGCACAGAATGTACAGATGTCTGTATGTTTTGCTTGAACAACTGTGTGGACACCACACATACTCAACCAATCTACTAGTTTGTGTATAAAATCTAATGGGTCATTGTGCATTCCTAAGGCCAAGTCTGGGATGCTATATTCACTAGTTGTTGAGTGACACCACAGATTGTTTTGCAATCAAATGTGTGACCTGGATTTTGAAAAAACGCTTGAATGAGAGCTGCTAAATTCCCCGGCATAGATGACAACTGAACCATCGAAGTAGGTGTCAATGGTTTCAATTTATCTTGTCTTGTCGATCATGCTTTGTATCAACATTTTCTTTCTGTGGCGCTAGTTTCTGTGTCTCAGACATGATGGTGTCAATACTGGCTTGCACCACGCTAGAGTTCCTTTTACTACCAAGTACAATACAAGCAGCTTGTACTATTGTACTTGTTTGTTGTAGTGTTTTGGCATTAACTAAAGTGCTGAAGATGTACATAGCCAAATTATACCTCTTATCTCTGTGTATGTATTGTTGTTTGCAAATGTGACTTGCCTGTTTCATCAAATGACTTTTACATGCCCTTATGGTACAGAAATCTAAATATTTGTTATCTGCCTTTCCTACCACTATTCTCCAGCAGCGTAACAAGTACATACTCATGCTATCTTGATTGAAGATACGCATACTGGCTTTTAAAAGCACTATGGACCTGTCACTATTAATCTGAATCGGTGTTGTGTTTGTACCAAATATCTCCTTCTCTTTGCATCTCAATTGTGTGAGTAGTTCCTCTATAGCCGATTGAGTATGTTCTTCAGAGATCATGAATGCAACAGGAGTTGATGAATTAAATGAACTTACTATAATTTCATAATACAAAATCCTTTTCTCTGTTAGTTTAGTCTTAATGATCCCCCCTGTGGCATCCCATGATGCGGCACATTGTGCGGTCGCATTGTGCCACAGTTTCACTCCTGCTTTACTAAAACATATAACCTTAAGGGGAATAACTTGAATGAATCCTTTTACAACAACACTGTCTGTGTCTTTATCCTCCCATTCTTTTTTAAGGTCCATCAAAGCTTTGATCTCACTGTTATCCTTCCATCCTAGTTTCCGCTGTTCATATTTGACCTGCCTGTACAAAGAAGTGTCTTTGCCAACTCCACTACGATTTCCAGCTATTAAAGACCTTGGGTCTGCATTGTTCACTGCCTCAATGTAAGCATTATGTGCAAATCGGTTCTTCATTTTTCTACCCAAGTTTGCACGCTCTGTGCTTCTAATATATCTACCTCTCAATTTGCAAGACTCTGAACCCCAAATTGGTCCTGATGTGCAGGTTGGTGCCTTGCATGGTTTCCTCTGCCATTGGTCTAAGAATGTGTGTGAATGGGTGAATGCAATGCACAATCTATCTACATTTACCATTTATATTGGAGGTGTATGTGTATTTTTGTTAAACACTATTATTAATTTTTGAAAATGCACCAACCACATCCCTTGATCTTGTGTGCGTCCTTGTTCACTTGCCAGCTGCTAGGTCCTGGGGTGCAAGAAGCTAAAGAGAAGTTTTTGCCAGCTATGCGCAGGCACAGGTAAGAGTCCACAGTGTTTCACCCGGGTTTGTAAAGCGCCTACACGAACACAATTGACCCGTGTCCGGGATAGGGAGTCCGGGAGGGGAGGGTTAAAAATCTCACTGCACATATTCCTACCGGCTGGGGCGGCCCCTGTAGGGTGCATTAGGCAGGAGGCTCTCACCGGTGGGGGCTCCTCACTGGCAGGTCAGTCAGTAGGATACAATGACAGTGACCGTGACAACACAGCAATGTGTGTTGAGAGGAATCAACTCAATTGACATAACATTGGGGAGAAAAAAGTGGTAAAACGCTAAACGGAGTCATACAGTTTAGTTTTCTAGTTATATATATAATATCATAATCATTGCTGTCAGGAGGAAACCACCTAACTCAATTTTTGAAGTTTATGATTTTTTTGCCTAGGCCTATAAAATCAGTGCTATTGAACACCCTTTATGTCTGTGTGAACCAATGGAAAGTAGTAAAAAGTGCTTGGGACAAAACCACTTAACTCCATTGGACCCTCAAACTGTCTGCTAAAGCAACTAACTCCACCACCTCTCTAAGCTGATTACCACCTCTCCCCCTCTTATGCAAGTACCGGTAATTGACAATATATAAAGTCACAACACCTACTTTGATGAGGCAGTATTGCTTTGTTTTAAAAAACATAAGGTTTTCTTAATTTCCTGAAAATTTTACATTTTGGAGTTTTTGGACAGCAGAGATATATTTTATTTCCACGATAATAATAATTAATATGTAAATTATTATTGAGACTGTTTTCGCTCCTCTCTGTCCATCTGACAGTCTGAATCTCCGGCACCGCTAGACCGATTGGTGTGAAATCTTGAATGCTAGAGATGCATGGATCGTGATTAAAGCCGAAGATGTCACGGTTACCTGTGGGCCGGGTAGATTTGGTTAATAAAACAATTACATATTAATAGCGTATTGATTGCACAGGTTCCAGCAGCAGTTGTATCTGGATCACAGAGCAGTCCAGAACCCCTCAACCTCTCCCTTCTCCACCTTGGACGATGCTGTGAGGCGTCTTCTGCCCTACCACACCTGTGCTGGTCACCTGCCCTCTGAAGGGGACTTCAGTTTGGGTCAGTGAGCAATGGTTAACCCTGTTACCCTATATAATATATGTGTGTGTGTGTGTGTGTGTGTGTGTGTGTGTGTGTGTGTGTGTGTGTGTGTGTGTGTGTGTGTGTGTGTGTGTGTGTGTGTGTGTGTGTGTGTGTGTGTGTGTGTGTGCGTGTGTGTGTGTGTGTGTGTGTGTCAGAGGCGTATCTACAATAAGGCGAGGGCAGTCCGTCTGTCCAAAGACATGACAACTATTAGTGGACAGCTGATTGGCCGTCGCGGTAGAGCGCGACCCTCAATCACCCATTGGAATGTAAATGCATGCATTTCAGCCTTTGTATACTACTCATCTGGCATGTATATCTCTTTGAAAACCTTTAGTGCTACGATTGTGCGCGGGGAGACGACAATTAACACATCTTGCCTGTCCAAAATGTAATTCTTGCCTGCCCAAAATGTAATTCTTGGAAACGCCACTGGTGTGTGTGTGTGTGTGTGTGTGTGTGTGTGTGTGTGTGTGTGTGTGTGTGTGTGTGTGTGTGCGCGCGCACGCCACAGAGTGCTCCTTTCTAGTTGATACTAAAATGTTGTCAATGTGTCACACAGACATTAGTTTGCTAAGCCTAATGATAGACTTTTTTCTGTCCATGAACAGTGGACCAGGAGTTTGACACCGTTTCTGGTTTCCTGCTGAAACGCACCAAGGACATGGTCAACAAATACAGGCAGCTATTTATTGGAGAAGCCCAGGTGATATGCAACATACTGTACTGTACTACTGCTCTGTTTCTCTGACACTGTGTAAGAAACCGTATTTCGTATAGCCTCTGCAGTCAAATCAATGTGTAAGAAAGTCTTATACTGTAGTCTCAGGCAACTCAATGTCAAACTTATTTATCTAATTTATGCTAGTAAGTAGTAAGTAACTTAAGTACATTTTATTTATAAATCACCTTTCGAAACAAAGTTACAACGTGCTGTACAGTGACACAATATAAAAACAATAAGGTTAAAACAAACAGTAGTATAATAATGAAAAAAATATAATCAATATACTCAAGGATAAAAACAGAAACAAAGCAAACAGACCTGTAGAAGAGATCAACGACAACATTAAACGGCTTTTAAAAATGTCAACTGACTTGGAATTTCTTAAAGGCAAAGGCAGGGCATTCCACAAAGGAGCAACCACTGCAAAGGCCCTATCACCTTTTGTCTTCAACTTGGTCACCAGGATTTTTAGGAGACCTTTATCCGAGGACCTGAGAGGTCTCACATTATCCTTTGGTTAAAAGATCAAGCATTCCCCCAACACTACAAGAAAAATAACAAATCCACGAAAGTTTAAAGAAACTCAGTGGCTAAGCCTGACATGGGACAAAAGCAGTAGCTCCTGTTTGAATACTCAATAACTTTACCATCGATGTGTCACAACACTTATGCACTTCATCCAATTAACTCCATGCTCAATAGAAAAATGGGAAATCCACGCCAAACAAAATACTGCACCCACACGCACCGCCTAACAATCTGAAATCCGTCTCACAAAAGACAAAAAAGGGAATCCTGAGCCAGGTTTCCCACCCCTGCCTCAGATTGGCCCCAATGTACCATACGTCACAGGGAAAGCCCCAATTTACTTCAAGACTGGCTATCACAACCGTGCGTGCAACAACCAATAGGCTCTAGTAACCGCTACTAGAACTTAGTTTAAAGTTGGAAAAATGTAATACTCACTTCTGGACCGAGCCCCCATTTGTCATAGCTGGCTCTTGCTATGACAAATCATCAGGAGCAGGAGACAGTCGAAAAGTTGAACAACGTATGTTTATTATATAATAGGCCTAGACATTAACTCAAATAACTTGAGGACAACACAACCGGGCAACAAATCCTATGAGGTGTGGAGTCAGTAATCAGTGGTGTGGTGGTGATGGATGTGTGGAAAATGGTGTGATGTGTGTGTGTGTGGATGGAAAGAATAAGGTAAACATCAATAGTAGGACATGGAGGCAAGCAGGCAGTGGACAGCAGGTCTGCCTCCTCTGGATCTCTCCTCTCAACTGGCAGGAGTGTTGCATTTATAGCCTCTGGGAGACACCGGGCCCAGGTGCTCTCCCATTAGCCATCAGGCAAATGCCCTACCCAGGCTCACCTACAGGATGACAGTTAGGCAGGCATATACTACCCATATGTGTGGGGCATCACAGATATAAAGTGGGGCCAGTCCATGAAGTGCCTTAAAAGTGGTTAACAGGATAAAATCTACTTAGTGTTAGTCAGGATTCTGGCTGCAGTGTTCTGTACTAATTGGAGTCTGGATAATGAGTGGCTCAGCGTTGTGTAGAGCAGCGATACTCAAATAGATTTACCTGTGGGCCACATTACAAAAATGGCAAGGGGCCAGGGGCCAGTAGATAAAATTACGACATTAATGATACTTGATAACTTCTCTCTTTCAATTGCTTTATTTTCGCAAAATGTATCAAAGTACAATGTGCATGCACACAATATGTAAATAAATAAATGTGTTATATTTTCTTGCATAAACACAAAGAGCTGTTTCCATAACTGCACAAATTATTGCACATAACATGAGTAGCTGTTATAATAACATAATAACATAACATGAGTAGCTCTTTGCCTGCCTGCCTGCCTGCCTGCCTGCCTGCCTGCCTGCCTGCCTGTCTGTCTGTCTGTCCATGAGTAGTTATTTGTCTGTCTGTCAATGAGTAGCTGTCTTACTGTCTGCCTGTCTATGAGTAGCTGTCTGCCTGCCTGTCTATGAGTAGCTGTCTGTCTGTCTGCCTGCCTGTCCAATTGTCCATGAGTAGCTGTCTGTCTGCCTGTCTGAGTAGCTGTCTGCCTGCCTGCCTAATTGTCCATGAGTAGCTGTCTGTCTGCCTGTCTATGAGTAGCTGTCTGCCTGCCTGCCTAATTGTCCATGAGTAGCTGTCTGTCTGCCTGTCTATGAGTAGCTGTCTGCCTTCCTGCCTGTCCAATTGTCCATGAGTAGCTGTCTGTCTGTCTATGAGTAGCTGTCTGCCTGCCTGCCCAATTGTCTATGAGTAGCTGTCTGTCTGTCTATGAGTAGCTGTCTGCCTTCCTGCCTGTCCAATTGTCCATGAGTAGCTGTCTGTCTGTCTATGAGTAGCTGTCTGCCTTCCTGCCTGTCCAATTGTCAATGAGTAGCTGTCTGCCTGCCTGTCCAATTCTCCATGAGTAGCTGTCTGTCTGCCTGTCTATGAGTAGCTGTCTGACTGCCTGCCTGTCCAATTCTCCATGAGTAGCTGTCTGTCTGTCTGCCTGTCTATGAGTAGCTGTCTGCCTGCCTGCCAGCCAGCAAGTTGGTTAACAGAAAATAAATTGTTATGGCTGAGTAAAATAAAATACAATAAACACAATTTGCCTGAAAATAGATTACTCAGCTATGACCTTTTTCATGAAAAAAAATGAGTAGTGATATGGCTGACTGAGTAAAATAAAACAATCTACCTGAAAATAGATAGCTATAAGTGAAGAGCAATTTCCGCAATTTCCGCAATTACCATTTCCGCAATTTCCGCAATTTCCATTTCCGCAAAAATCAGGCATTTGGGTTCATTCACTTTCAGCACAATCTAATAATCTATATGTAACCTTCGTCAACTGAAATGACTGAAAGTCAAATTCCTTGCAAATATCTTGTTTTGTATCAGGACTTGTTTGTGAGAGGGAAAATATGCGTTGAGTGTGAGAGAGAATTTTGTGTGTAAAATGTACACTTCTCAGAGTTAAATGAACATGCTTGTGTGTGAATATGCATTTAGGACTAGGAGGGATATGTGAAGAGACCAGTTTCATTTTATAAATTAACCAGTAGTAATATTCTTCATCACCATTCTTGTTACATTACAGCAAGAGAGTCAGCAGAGATGGTGATGCTAGAGCGTCTGTTCCTCCAGGCTGAAAGGTTTGCTCTGGGGGAGGACAGACGGAGAGCCCGCCGAGACCCAGGTCAGTGACAAGCTGTGGGCAAAGCTAATGTGCTGCCAGGATTAAAAGAACATTTGGGCTTTTAATCCCATAGCACGTTACTTGCACCTACACAACATACAATTTGTAGTGTAATATCTATTGTTTTAACTGACAAAGCACTAAATCTGTGACGCCATACTGTAGCTACACAATTTCTATGTTTGTGAAAAAATATTCCATATTCCCATTGTGGCAACACATTTTAATCAATGGGAAGGTTTTGCCTTTGATACTGTGGAAGGCCTTCATAAAAGTCTCCCTCATACAGTACATGCCAACAGCAAAATGAACATCCAAACAACAAACAGTATAGTAGGTGTTGTTACATTCTTGTAAGGACATCCTGAATGAGAGCGTTTTCATTAACCCATTCTGACCTGAGATCAGATTCATACGAGGTTTCCACTAGGACACACACTGGTCTGATTAATCCATTCTGACCTGAGATCAGATTCTAAAAATGTCAGTCGTTCTTCGAATTTTTCAAAAATAGCAGACCTACAAGCTCGTATCGCGCCACTCGGTGGCGCGATATGAGCTTGTAGATCTGCTATTTTTCAATAGGTAAAGCATAACATGATGCTAACACCAAAATGGGTGCCCGGTCAGAATGGGTTAACTGTGCTTACAGTTTTCATCCAAGGCTAATACTTTGTTGGAATGAGGCCATGGCAAAGTAAAGAGCTCATTTAGATATTTGTGCTATGCATGAGCAGAGCACAATTGGAGGAAAGCTCTCCCTTAATCTGAATGATATGAATGACATAAGAGATTATAAAATTAAAGTTTGACATTGTATATATACATTTTCAGTTTTCGATCAGTGGTTCTCAAAGAGGGGATCCTTGAAATACATTTTGAGAACCTTGATTAGTTTTTGCTTATTCCACAGAGCTGTTCATGATGGCCCTGGCTCCCAGTTCAGCGTCTTCCTCTCACACCTCCACTGCCTCCTCCTGCACCTATTCCTCAATCAGCCCTTCCTCTCCCCCAGCCTGGACGAGGGTCTCCGACAGGCCCCCGGGCCTCAAGACGTACTGCTCCAGCTCCAGGGGGGCCCTACGGCTAACCATCAAGCAAGAGTCTGGTGGCTCCCGCAAGGTGGTTCACAACTCAGCCTGCGAAGCATCGGGCCATAAGAGAGACCATGCAGGGCAGCTGACCAATGGTAGTGGTGGAGAGGCTGTAAATGAGCGGATGTCTTCTCAGGTGGGCAATGGAGCACCTTCATGTCCTCAGCACAGTGAGGAGATATTCAATGGTATTCTACTATCTGCTAAAGCAGCCGTCAAAGTCCTGCCCTGTGATAGGACCGCCGAAGCACCAATCACGGTGCTAAATTGTAAAACAACACCCCCGATCCCTATTTCTATGCCAGAGCCACAGGTTGTCTGCTTCGACCTGCCTCTTTCCAGAGATGTCAGTGGCCCAAAACTGAAACGCTACAAGGCTGATTCGCGGTGTTCCAGCCCATCAGCCCCACAGCCACCTGTTCAAGAAGACAACATGCTCAGTGAACATCTACAGAGTGCTATCGATAGCATTCTGGAGCTGCAGCGCCTGCAGGGTCCCAACATGGCTACACAGACTCCACCCATGGGCCCCGTGGTTGGGGGGCCTCGCACCGGAACGGGCTGTCACCAGCATCTTGGTGGGGCGTCAGTGAGGTAATATCCAGAGACAGATTGTCTCTAGTGTCCATTCGTAATGACATACCGCTGTCTGTCAGCAGACTACGTTGTTACGCTTCATGCACTGAAGTATGACAGAAGAAGGAAGGCAATGTGTCATCTGCTCCCAAGAACCAAAACGGAAAAGGTTTGAGTCGTTTAAAAGAGATTATATTCTGTGGGCATCTGAGGTCCCCTTCAAGGGAACAGATAGTGTCAGGACAGAAGGGAGGTAGGGGTATAGGAAAATGAAAAGAGGCACTAAAAGTGATGCATACCAGACAAACAGCACTATTTATCTATTAGTCCCATAGATGTTAGATACTTCATTTTGATGTACATGTTTGTGGAGAAAAAATATATTTGAATAGGAGCTATACTGTTTCAGTGGTAGTTTTAAAGTCATTCTGAGGTTTACGACACACACACTGGTGTTACCTTCATCAGCATATAGTATATAAGTAATAGTAAGGACAAATGGTACATGTGGAGTAGACTGAGATTATTCAATAGTTTTCTATAAGATTCCTTTCAAAATGTGAAACCTTTCTTTTGCATAGTGCCATGCTTCCAGGGTATTTATTTTGATAATCTGTGCCAATGGGTTTTAAGATGCATTGAGTTGCATTGGTCCATTTGAGAAAGGCAAGCAAGGTTGTGTACATTTTCTGCAAACGTATTAATGGATTGGATAATGTCTGAATTTCCTTAATTTGACCTTGTGTGCCTGGGTTTGAGGTTGGGTTTGTTTGAGATTGAGCATCTCATTGCTTTTGTGAAACTTTGCATTCTGTGTCTGGACAGCAACATGAAATCTGGCAGGCTGCATCTTTGCTTATCAAACAAACCCCAAAGAATTGGCAACCTGCTACATCCTGAATACACCAGCAAAATAAATATTACATGTTGTGTCTCTTACCCATTACATGTCATTGATCTGAGCCTGTCCAGATAAAGACAACAAAATAATTACAAAAAAAGAATAACCCAAAAGATTGACAATGATTCAACAACAATGTTTTATCACCCATGCTGGAGTCAGACTGAGACGGATATATTTATAGTATTTCTGTTGCCTTCAAAGACAAGAGCAGTTCCCATATGTATTAGGATGCAAGCAATAATAAGGAGATAGGGTTGTTAGGAGTGGTGGTGCAGTAGAAGGGGAGATCTTTGCCTGTCCTGCTTAATGTTGTCCAGCATAGACCATACATCTTGAAAAAAATATCTGGTGGGATTAGGCTACCTTTACATTTCTAGGACCCAAGACAACATATTCCACATATTTAATATTTATTGAATAATAAAATGCATATATCATCTTTGCGTAACCCTGGCAGCTCAGAGCCCTTGGATTCTCCTTAACATTTCATGGTTAAATGCACAAGTGTGCACACTATATTTTTTATCCCTTTGACTTCCATGCATTTTTTTGAAATTAGGTTTTAACAGATTTTAAGGACTCAAGCGTCTTGTAATTTAGATTAACCAGTGTGGGAATTTCTTTAGCAGAAGTGTGTTTTTCCTTGACGGCAGCATTAGAGCTTCTCATCTTGGACTGCACCATGTCACATTGTCACAGCCTACCAAAAAACTTTAATAGTCAGCTTCGCAACCACATGTTGCAGTTGTTTTGTTTTTAATCATTTGCTTTTTGTTCATTGTAGTTTGTTTTGTTTTCCCAAGCCACAGTAATGTGATAATTTGCAACATTTTATGTTAATGTGACAATCTTTATATTGTGTGTATAAATTATTTTCACTAAATGTTTGTAACCTGTCCACAAGAGAACACGAAAGGCCATAACAATACCATGATTGGTTTCATGCTCCCTTAAGAAATGTTAATGTAAGGCCTTCTAGAAGCTCAATAATGATGTCATTTTATTTATGAATTTTAAATCTGCTTCAAAAAATTAGTTTGAAATTTAGTTGTGGGTCAATGTTTGACAATTAGAAATTATTCTTAGTATGCCTTATTTAATTGAGTGTACATTTAAGGAAACGAGTGGATACTGCAAAGCAGCGTGACTAATTGAAGATAACATTTTCCTTTTTTTTTTAATATATTTTTATCCCACGATTTTGTAACGCTTTTTTCACCCCTGTGTCAATCATCTAATGTGATCCTGGGCTCTACACACCCTCCACCAACCTAGTCCCCACAAGGGGAGAGCAACGGACTTGAACTGATGCTTCCTTCATGCCCGAGTGTCCAAGTTGCTCCTTTACACCCGACAGGGGGGAGTTTCCCTGGTTGGACGTAGCGGGTGGAAGGAACACGTTATTCCAACCAGTTCCTTTCCCCTCCATCAGGCGCCCCGGCTGGCCAGGGGGAAGCAGTTTAGTGACCAGGATTACTGCATGTTTTTTGTGAGGGTACCTACCCTAGGGGACACGGGGAGAACATGCAAACTCCACACAGAAAGGCCCTTTCGCCAACCCTGCCTTCGGGTATGGGCACTGATGACGCGGAGGAGGAAACGTTTTCTCATTCCAAAATGAGATATACCGTTTTAAAATCACAGCTAGAGTCTCTTGAAACGTTGAACATGTACCGTAAAGTAGATACTAAAAAAAAAAAGAAAAAAAGGACCACAACTTAAAGTCTTGAAAAGATTACTTTTTACAGAAGGGATCCTCTATTTTGTAAAGTTATTTAAAGTTCAGGTAATTCTTTTTATCTCTAACAAAATGAATATGTAAACAATATTTTGGTATAAAATTATTCGTACATTGTAACATTTAATCTGATTAGTAACTATACTTTCAAAATGTGACATTTCAAACTGTCCATCTAGAAATCCTTTGAGAGATCAGGTGTTATATGAAAAAGGCCTTCCTTTCTTGAATTGCAATTTGTCTTTTCTTTTTTTAAATACGTTTTTGTAGTTAAAAAAAAAAAGAAAAAAAAAAAGTCTTCAGCTGGAATGAACAAAAGGAGTCGTTATATGCAGTAATTTAGCATTGAGAATTGTTGAAAGCCCAGCAGCCAGAGTGGATACACTAGCAGAATCCTGCCCAGAATCAGCTCCACATTAATCTACAGCATAGTTGAGAGCCAAATGAACAGAAAATTCTAATGTTGAAGTGTGCATCCACCCCAAGTGGGGTTTAAGGTCTAATGCAGTAAAGATGTCAGAGCACAGGGGGGGGGGGGGGGGGGGTTGCACTCCTTGTCAACGCATGCTTCGTTAAAATTACTTAAATGGATTTTTAGGTTGTTATTCTGAGAAATTTCTCTCAAGACACATGCACCCTTGTCTTAATGCAAATCCTGAATGTTCAAGGCCAATGAAAATGCAATCCATCATCATACAGTTTACAACCTAGAAATACATTTGATTAAAGTTCCCTTTACTGAAGCAGACTCATGTGCCATTCTCATTTCCATGTCTGCAGTGTGAAACATGATCATGATCACTATTGAATACATGCCCATACAGAAGTCACATCAGCATGTTGAGCCATTTTGCATCATTTGTTTAAAATGTTTAGTTTCTGACTGGACTGTGAAACCAGGGGAGGTTTGTAAACTACTTCAACTTCGGAAACCATTTGTCTAACAGATTGTTCTGATGCCAAAATCAAGAGGCCTTAATTCAGCAAAACTAGATTGTAAACAAGAGAGAAAAACATAATCCAAGTAAACACTCCTTTGACCCGAATGTCATGAGTGATTCATATATAAAATGTTAACTAAACACTTTTGTACTCATTTTTACAGACTATTTATTAAACTGTGATTTTGTAAGAAATAAAGAAAACTGAAAATGTTTTGTAGTCATTGTTGTTGCCTCACACACACACTCCACAATAATGGATTCCATACATTTGGGCTGGAGAATACAAATAACTTTATTTCATGCTTAAACATGAATAAACGATGCACTGCAAAAGAGGGTTTTGGTTATAAGGCCATTGTCATAATTCAGCTACTTTTTGAAAACAATGAATTGGCACATTATCTTATTGTCAAATTCAAGTAAAGACAGTTAAGCTTACGACATGGTAAAACTTCTAAAATACTTGGAATGGTGCTAGTAAAAAAAAAAAAAAGAAGCAATGAGCTCATGTTCTGATTCTGTGTCACGTCTTGTTAGGGGATTAAGAGGCACACTAAAACACGTGCCATTGAGGTGTCCTAACTGAAGAGGGGATCAGATGAAAGACATGTTGACCTCACGTTCTGGGTTTTTAACTTTCCATTCATTTTACTTTTCTCTGCATCAACATTTCTCAGCCTAGCATTTGTTTGCTTTGCAGAGAAAATGTATTTTACACTACTGATAATTCAGTTTGTCTTATGAGATCAGGATTTGGGTTTACAAAGGTCTTGAAGTTGAGAGTTCAGTTCATCCCCGCTTCCTATATTTAAAAGTTGAACTTGGACTCAAAAAGGCTTCTGAGAAACCCCTCCTGTGATATGAATTAAAGTCTGATTATCATCCATCAGTATTTATTTGGAAGGGGAGAGAACAAATTCATAACGGTTAGGGCTGCAAGTCTGCACAGGGAATTATAAATAGTTTAAATACATTTTTCTATTCTATAACCTTTGGATTTTTTTTTCCATTTTTTTTTAAATACAAAAATAAGGGTGAGGACATTTTGAATTTTGACTCGTCCAAAAGGATGCACACACAAATATAACTGTCTGAACGAACTCTAGTTTACCACCCTGGTGTCTGAATGAACTTGACCCAGAGACCAGCTGGCCCAAAACCCTAGCCTGGCATTAGTCAGACTGATAATGTGAATTCACTTGCATGTTGCTCCATGTTATCAGTCTGGCTAATGCCTGGCTACCAAAACACTAGAACAAGGAGAGGAAGAGGAACGCCAGCCACTAACTTTACATGAACACTGGCATGTTGTCTTTCCCACCCTGTGCCAGCCAGGGCAGTTGTTGGTTTAATGGAGATGGATAGGGAGGTTCTCTCCGTACTTTGACAGGAACTTGCTGTGGTTGTGGCAGACAGACCAAAGGGGGGGCAAGTGGCGGGGCTTCATGCATGTGAGGAAATGTTGTCGCCAGCGGCGTTCCAGCTCCATCAGGCCTCGCAGGCCTTTCTCTGCATTGGCATACACCACCTTCAGCCCATGGGGTATGTAGGCCTCATTGAAAATCCTTTCGATGTAGGGACAGAAAAAAGCCACATAAGATGAACCGTGTCTGCATGAGTGTTTAACAATTATTTTACCCTAACCTAGCAGATCTATACATTTACCATGAGAAATGTATACACTTTCCCCTACTGGAAATGTAGAGCTTCTGTTAATAGTGTGGACCGGGTCCAGCTGGGTCTCACCTGGTCTCAAGGCTTGAAGCCGTCTGCAGCGCCTGTGGACTTAGTGGCGCATTCCACTCATCACTCTGCACACTGTCTGCCTCCGACTCAACATCGCAATAAAACCCTCTAACGACAGCCTCCAGTTCCTCTAGTCGGTCGTCCGGCAGGCTGTCCCTGGCAGTGAGAAGGGCCCGAGCAGCAGAGCGCACGCGCCGCCGGTCTGAGTTCTCCACCATGCGCACTCCCTCCTCGCACCCCTGGGGGGCGCCGTACTCCTCAGCCAGATGTTGCTTGAGCATGTTGTCATGGATGTTGGAGGCAGCATGGCAGGCGGTGCACAGCAGCAGAATGTCATGGGAGTTGTGGTCCTTCATCTCGTTGGGGAAATGACGCCTGTACTCATGTGGCACAATGTTTTTCCTATAGGACAAGTAACACAAAGAGATTCTGGTTATGCGTCTGGTGGATTTAAGTGCTTGTGGAAATAAGTGATAAAACACATTTTTTAAATGACTCACTCGACTTGAACACCTATAGCAGGGGTGGGCAAGCATGTTGTTTAGATCGATCGGTCAATGCCAAAGGACTTTTTTGATCAGAGCAATTTGAAAACTCTGACAAAAACATTCCCTCATACCTCCAGCTGTCCAATTACACCAGCATATCAATGGTCTAAGTGTTATCCATTTAGTTCCAGGCTACTACGTTTCAACCACAGCTATGAAGTGGAAGAGACGCATCAAGTATCAGTTCAGGAAGAGACACCATGAAAAAAAAAATAGATTCCTCATTGGCCGCTCCAGTTCGTTGGATGTGTGTCGATGGGAGGGCGGAAGAATTTACACTGCGAGGGGAAGTACGCCGGAAGAGTGGAAGGCACGCTACGTCACGCTGCCACTCAAGTGATTACTGACCAATCACAGCGCATCTTTTCCGGGACTTACAGACCCAAACATGAGCTCTGTGACACATGCTCATGCTTCCGTGGGGCTTCGCAAGGAATCTCGGGAATTCTTTGACTTCCCTTGAGCACATACGCTGCAAAGCCGAAAGGGCCGTAGGTCTATGGTTTTTCCACTCAGTAGGTGTTCCTGCATAACTTCCTGGTATGATGTCACGCGCATACCCTCCATTGTGAGCAAGTCTTCTCACATGAATGAAGTAACGATCATCAGTGATTGATAGAAGACCACCTTGTGGCTTCTGCAGCTAATAATAATGCCTACTTTAAAGTTTAAAGCACCATGCCAGTGTTTTTATCGTGTTTGTTTTTACCATATTTATTAATGTTACAGAATGTACCTGAACATTTATAACAATGTTAATAACTCCCATCATTAAAAGCACTCAAATAAAAAAAATGCAGCACTTTGCAGAGCAGTAACTATTTTTTCAAGGCATATATGATATGCCAATGAGTATAAGTATCTTACACGTGCAGTTTAAAGATGGAGTGCCGTGATTTTTGTACTCCGTCTATGGAGTTCACATTACTCTAATAGACCCCCAGGTGTGGTTAGAATTTTTAAATACGTCTTCCCTGTGTTTTTTTGGTTATAATCAATATCATCCCAATCCACAATATCATTCCCCCCCCCCCCCCCTTTCTCCTAGTATAATCATAGTACCTGATCATGTTTTAGGAGGGGCCCATCTACCGAGTAGATGGGCACCAGTCTAGTAGTATAATTATATATTATTAAACAAAGGGTTGCATTAGTCGAATTAGCAGCCTACAATAAGACATAAAAGCAGTGGCGGTTTTCACTTGTCTGGTGCTGGCCATGCAAATCTCATGCAAGAATAGGTTGCCCAGCCCAGAACTTTAGCATACATAAAATGTTTAATTTGGGGAAAATTTAAACTAACCTAATGTACGAATCAGCTTTGCCACACACAACGCAGAGATTCTCCTTGGCTGTGAGATAGTAATCCTGATGAGAATCAGGACGTCCCGAGGGTTCAAACAGCAACCGTACTATGAAAGGGTCTTCACTTTGGAGCTCTGGATCACAACGACACAAGAAATACATTCATGGTACATTTTGGCTATTAGTTATTAACATATTATTATTAACATAAATACAAAAAAAGACATCATAAAGATAGTCATTTTGTTTCGGGAAGGTTCCCAGAAATGAAGAAAATCGAAACTAATGATTTCATACTGCCACAGAAGAACACTCGTGTTCTGGAAGCTAAAACCCACCCACCATGCCTCGCATAGATTTTGGCGAGGCTATAGACTTGAGCCAAGCAGTGTGTACTGTACACTACAGCCAAGCAGTGTGTACTGTACTGTACTGTACACTACAGCCAGCACTTGAACCGATGGTCAATTTACCCCCCCCCCCCCCCCCCCCCAAAAAATGCATGCAGAATCGAATACCGTAATATTGACACCAGTTACGCTATGTGAAGAAACTGCGAAAGGAGTAGTCTAGTGACTCTAGCCTAATCATTTGGTGCATCTATAAAGCAGGCGTCTAGACTAATGTTCTGGTGCATCTATAAAAAGGTGGTGTCTAGCCTAAAGATTTGGTGCATCTATAAAGCAGGTGTCTAGCCTAATGTTCTGGTGCATCTATAAAAAAGGTGGTGTCTAGCCTAATCTATAAAAGGCTCAGAAAGAACGCCTCGTATCTGCTAATCTAGGAAGCTCTCCGTGGTTTTGATCTGATGGATATACTAAGATCTTCATTTCTGACTTAAACATGCCTCTCGTTCAAAATATGAACACGAGGGATTATTCAGTGGCTTTATCGTAATGATAGCAAGCAAAAATATTCCTCCCGGTTTTTGTCCGGAACGGAAGGGGGGGCTTACAGAGTAAAATCTGCCATATCTGCGCGGCATCCCGAGCTGTTATTTTGAAAGAAATCCCGGCGATTGTATTAAGGAAAACAGGAACAAACGGTTCTAATTGGAATTAAACAAAAATGGCAAAATATTATTGTTGGCAGTGCACCAGTCAAGTATACTGCGTCTCATAGTCAATGCTCTAAATATGCAGTCAGATAGCCTGTATTTTAAAGTTACATCATTTAAGATGAGTTTTACTTTCAATTGATGTAGGTTCTCTAGCGTACCTCCTATTCCTTTGGACAGGTACCACATAGCTTTCTTTTTGTCACAGGTACACAGTGGCTGGCCGTCTGGGGCATGTAGGAAGCAGTTGTCATACAGAGGCGATTTCCTGTTCAGAAGCACAGAAGAGTAAAAGTGGGTACACAAATAGATATTGATCACATTTTAATTTGTCCGATATCAGTTTCTTTTACTTTCAAACTGATTTCAGTTTTATTTATTTTGTTTCCTGCCATGCCTCACATCCGTTACTTGGTCCATCTAGCCCTCCAGAAATCCTGGACTGAGAGGGCTCATCATTTTAACCATCATTATAGGTCTTGCCAATAGATCACTCGTCATTTAAAATTTATGTCACACAAACACAAGATAGCAGACATATCTTTACTGTAGCTTTCCTAAAGTCAGTTTTCCCTGTGGATGAAAAGCCCAAATGCATAGAAATAGCCGTTTAACAAAAAATATATACAGTAATTATTTATGCAGTATATATATATATATATATATATATATATAGTGTAATATCGTGTGGTCAACTCTCTCACCTGGCAGAATAGCCTGGATTTTTCTTATTGTTTTTACGAGGGTCTGGGACTTGCTGATCTCCAGATTCTGGGCTATCACAAGGTGGTTTTCTGAGTCTCTGTCTACGCTCTCCAACTGCGGTTTTCCCCTCTCCTGTCCGTTGTCTGAAGGGCACATCAATCAGGCCCTGGCAGCAGGCAGCCAGCTGAGAGTAGGTACACCCAGTAGTTGCTGGGGAGCTGGCTCCAGGGTTAAGGCCCAGGAGATGGAAGAAGATGGCGATGGAGACCTGGGAATCTCTGGCTGCATATGTCATCTAGTCACAATGAAAATCATATATCACTATAGATTACTGGCCGATTCTAAAAAAATAACTTCTAAGCCATATTGAATGGGTCAACTATAAACTCGTTAGATGGGAACATAAATGAACAAGATGCATTTTGAGCATCCTGTGTTACAATACCAATGGAACAGCAAAACACCTGCTCCAGGGTCAGCTGGTCAGCCTCCCAGTCACTGCATCGCAACTTCAGGGATTTGTCAAGAGACACATTCAACACATCTGCAGCCAGCGACTGCAGACTGAGGCCATTATTCAATGCAACTTGCCTGCAAATGGGAAGACAGGGGTTAATGAAACAAAAGACAAGCATGAAATCCTTTAAGAGTGAGGAGTCTCCCCGACACCTGAAATGAGTCACAAGTTCACAACAGTGCTGTACCCCTGTCTTAAGGCAAGGTCGCGCAGATCGACCGTCCCCCCTAATGACAGGCCATAGTCCATATAGGCCATAGTCCGGGTCAGACGCTTCCCGTCTTCATAGCAGCCCACGCCAACCTTCAGGATATGGGGGTCGCGGAGGACTTCAATCAGGCTGAGTGGGAAGGACTGCTGGCCACCACGGAAAGACACCAGCCTCACCAGTATACAAAGGCCCGAGTAGGATGCAATCTGCAGCAGGGAGACTGCAAACCTCTTTGCTGAAACCTAGTGCAGGAAAACAAAACTATTAATAAAAATTACACATTTTGAGGAAGATGAGTAGGTTAATGATTCGCACAGGTCAGATAACAGCTTATAAAACTGCCAACAACTAGCAAAAAATAGAAAACTTGAAATTAAAACAAAAAAAGCATCTTACTGAAGAATGTCTTACGGCGGTGTGCTTTACCCATTCACAGTCGAGGCCGAGGACAGGGAAGAGTGACAGTTCCTTTTGCAGCGAGGGCCACAGATGGTCCCACTGTTCTTCAGAGCTCACAATCACTGGCTTCACCCCCAGCAGCTGCTCAGGAGACGGCAGCCAAACAGAAGGAGACAGTTGAGCAGTTGCGGTTTGACAACTAACAGCTTCAATCTCCTTTTCAATGCAATGTAGTGTTGGAGTACAATCCAAGGCCTTAAGTTCTTTTTTGACAGGAGTTGATGATGACACAGGTTGTTGAGCTACAATTCGTGCAGACAGACACTCCACAGTGGTAACTTCTTCTTTGACAGGACACAAAGCAGGTTGAGCTAAAGTTTTTGTAGACTGGCACTCCACAGTCGTAACTTCTTCTTTGACGGGACGCACAAGTTGAGCTACCTCCTGAACGGGAGGCAGCTTCTTTCTCTGCGTCCGAAACACCCGCCATAATATGAGCCCTCCCAAAGAGGCTCCTATCATTGTTGTTAGAATGGTGGTTAGGGACCCTCGTGGTGTCATCACAGCTTTTAGTGGCATTCGTCTCCTTAAGCAGGATGGAAAATTGCAAACCTAGAATGGTAACACAGTTGTAGTTGCCATTGGTGGCCAGATAAACATGCGATGAGCCCTACAATTAATAAACACCAAAATTCTACCTTTTGCCTCGTCGTCAATGGGCTCCTTTGCCACTCTGGTTCTGCATCCCCCTGTAAACCATTACACTCTGTCAACACTGCGCACACACGGTCTTTTTTTATTAACATCAAAGCATTGTAACTGTTAAAAGAATAAAGGAAAAACAGCGCCCTCTTTTCCTTTGAACTTGACGCAAGTCAACAGTGTCTCGAGACTATACCTCCATAGTCCATACAAACCCAACGAGGGGTACTCATCTATTTACGTTAGCATTTAAGGCTGCTAACGTTAGCCAGTAACAGTAGGTAGTAAGACCGTTTAAAACCAGCAACGCAGGAGCTGGAGGACAAAACGCACAGACTTAATTCCATCCCGTCATCTATTTCGTTGTCAGTTGGACGTGTGCCAACTTCCATGTAACGTCGATATACGAGGTTCTACTGCTGCACGCACTCACTGAGGTTAAGCTAGGCTAACTAACAAGCTGTAGGGAGTTCAGACTAGAGTCCAGACAGAATACGCAATAACGAAGGTTTGGTTTACACTGTCTGAGGAACACTGACACCTCTGGAAAAACAGACACACTTCTGTTATTCGTTGTATATTTCACACCTTACCTTTGCGTTTCACACCACCGGCTGTCAGCACCTTAGTCCACTCCAGTCCAAACTGTTCAACCTGCAGAGTGAGTTCAGAGTTCAGAGTAATCTATAAGAGAGTGGCGACATTAGCGTTGACTCCTTAGAGTATATATGAACTCTATGGTTGACTCCCATTATAACAATGGAATGCGGAAGTGCTCATTCTGTCTCAATAGGATAGTTCCAGTCATTGGAGCAATGTTAGGCACCCGCTTTGCGGCGAGATCAAAGCATGTCGCTACTCTAAACTGAATTGATCCCACACTTTGTTTTTCAATCAAGACTGATCATCTGCAGTCTGCACACACGTCACGCACGCACACTCCTGTGATCAGTAGCCTAGAAATTAGATGGCTAGTGGTGAAACTTTTTTTAAAACATTATAATAGGCCTATATACATACAATAAAAGTTATGTTTTTTAGCGATACATGATATAAATATAGCCCATATACCATATCTATTTTAATTTTACTTGGGTAAAAATAATTAATGGACACCTGCACTGCAACGACATACTACTACTTGACACACAGGGTGTTTTTTCCATTCCTTCCCCCCCCCCCCCCCCCCCCCCTTTAAGCCACATAAGGATAAATAAAACATCGCCTTCTCCAGATAGACAGACTGCCCATAATAGCTGAGACAGAACAGTATTTAACCAACTTCACCTGTGGACAGTGGGCCACAGGTGTATTGTCTGCAATTTTCAACTTGCATTCAACTGCATGTGGCATATTATCAACTCTGTTGTGTCTTGTGTCAATGAGATCTATAACTAGTTTTTGGATAGGGCAGGGGTGGGAAACTTTGATGATGGAGACTCAGAGAAAGAGGGCAACTATATTCCACACTCACTCCAGAGAGCCACAACAATGCATATAGTAAAACATAGCTGATCTACAAGCTCAAACTGCGACACGTTTTGATTTAGTAGATCTGCTATTTTTCTCTTTTTTTATTGAAATTCTGAATTATTTTTAGCTATTTCTGAATTGGAATCATCATAAATCATAAAAACTCCATGTTTGTGGAGGTTCTGTTACAGAAAGCAGACTGGCTGCACTACCTCATGATAGCCGTAGGTGTCACTACAACACCACCGATGTCATGAATGTACCCTGCTGACTAGTAAGCCTAGTAGGATATTGGAACATAATTATGGAGAACATAACACACACATCAACCACAGGGTCTGATCTTAATTAAGAATACAATTATAGGAGACAGAAACTTACATGGAACATAGAATGGTAAACCCTCAAACATCAACCACTTCTCGCTGATGCACAACCACCAGTTCTCACAACTGTTGACTAGGCCTTAACTGTTAATTCATGTTGTTGATATGTATTTAAGTAAATGTATTTCTACATTTACTTAAATGTAGAAATAATTAGATGACCTGATGACCTGGCCTACACTACTGTCACAACACCTCATGCTGTAGCTCTTCTTATATCACAGCCTATCACAGCCTATCAACAGAGGCTTGTTGCTTTATAACACATGGCCTACCAATGCTTTGATAAGGGGCGAAGAGAGCTATCCTAGCCTTTGGATTTTGTATGTACCGAAGGATAATATTCACACATGTATTATGCATACATCAACCCCTTGCAAGGGCACAGACACGTTAAATGTGGAACATGTGCTATCCTCATCTTCAGAATAAACAGAGGCAAATTTGCATTCTGATCCCAAGCGCTGACATTTGCTCAGGAAATGAATCATGCATGCATATTCACAAGACCGCCAGGCACCCGTTCCCTGGGACTCCTTAATATTCAGATACATAGTCGCTCACACATTTTTGTCTCCGCCAGGCCAAAGGCTTGACAAGACTGTTTTGCACCCGGTCTGTCCATCTCCATCCGTGTGTCATTCTTTCAGTGTGTCATTGTACAGAATAATCTGTATTGCATTACGGCTATTATTTTCATGTTGTTATATGCCTTTGCTTTCCATTGCTCTATAGAGCACTTTGAGCTGCATTTCATGTCATGAAAGGTAGGCCTACTATACAAATAAAGTTGCATTATTGTTATTCTCGTATAATCTCTAGTATTTTACATAGTGAATGGTTGAACTATCAATCATTTAGCTAGGAAGTAGGAACCCCTGCCCTGGAGCTTCCTCAGGGACTCCTGGGTGTCCAAACCCCACATTGAGAACCATAGTCTATGGTATAGTTCTCAATGTGGGGTTGGGACCAGATGTCCCCCTTTGCGTGGGACAGTGCCTCGTTTCCAAGACTTTTCAGGTGTCCCACAAACTGAGACCCTGTCCCACATTGTGACTGGCAAGCATCAAATGTTCAAATGCCCTAATAGTTGGCTTTCTGTTTCTGTTCTGCTTTTCCTGCAAGATGTTTTTAAGCCTGTTAAAATAACATGAGAAATATCTCCGGCCTTAGGCTACAGTATAGGCCTACCAAATATATAGCTATAGCACCAATGACCAAAATGTGCATTTTAAAACAAAATGTGAGATGCCAGAGGGGTTAAATAACACAATTATAGTAGAGGCAATATTAGGCCTATGGACTATGGTCGAATATGACATCAAGGAAGAGGAAAAACATCCGCACTCCGAGACTTACCTGCAGAACATCCCTGGTTCAAAGCTCACCAAAGGCACACTAACAGAAACCCCATCATGGATAGGCGGCGGCCTATACACATTTTGTCATGTTAGATGTCCTATTAACTTGTAGGTGCTTTTAATCATTATCATCAATCATGACCTTTAATGTTTTTACTCTCATG
This sequence comes from Protomyctophum bolini, assembly GCF_963924005.1. Lineage (NCBI taxonomy): Eukaryota > Metazoa > Chordata > Actinopteri > Myctophiformes > Myctophidae > Protomyctophum > Protomyctophum bolini. Next base: position 47,440,280 of record NC_137862.1, on the reverse strand, counting down.
AACTTGATTGTTCTATTGATTGAAAGTGCTCAGGTAAATTCTCCTCTGACGGGTGGACTGACAGGTTCTAGCCCTGGGATTGGTCTAGGTTTCTGTGCTCCTTCCCACTCCCAAGTGTTATGCATGATCATTAATCAATGATTTTTGTATATATATTTACTCTTTTTTTCTGTCATTGTAATATGTAATTATTTGCCTGATGAAGACCTAGTCGGTCAAACGTTGCAATTTGTTGCCTTAACCCATTTAGGCCCGACGTCGAAATTTTAAAACAAAATCTTCTAAATCATGACAGTTTTCTGAAATACCTATGTTTCTACCCGTTTCCAAATTTGCGTCACATTTTCACGGGTTTTTCAAAAATAGCAGACTTACAAGCTCGTAGCGCGACACTCGGTGGCTCGCTATGAGCTTGTAGATCTGTTCTTTTTCGATAGCAAAATTATAACAATGTTTAAAACAGCAAAAGGGGTTCCCACCCCAGAATGGGTTAAAATAAAGTAAGTCTCGGAGCTCTACAAACTGGTGCGCGGATGTTTTTCCTCTTGCTTGATGTTTGCCTTGATGCCTGACATCCAGCACCTGGCCTGAATATAGGCATTGAGATGTTCACACAATCTACTCTGTGAACGAATATGAAATCATGGCATTTAATAGCAACGAGTCATCGTGTTCCACTCTGATCCGAGTTTAAATGCATATACTCCCAAGGATACTATGAAAGTGAGATAGAGCAGTGGTTCCTAAAAGTTTAGCCAACCCCCAAAAGAGAAATGATGTGTGTCAATCAGGAGAGTAGCCATTCATCAGCTTTTATAGTGTTCCAGAACAAATGTGGTCCGCTCATTTCTTTGTGTCATCACTTAACACTTGTATGTTTAATCTGTATCCTGACTGAGTTGAATTCTCTATCCTGATTGTATAAAATTGGTACGCCGACCTGAAAATGCATTTTCTGTTTAATAAAAGCTGGAGAGGCATGGAGACTCCTGTTACTGAAGATAGATGGATACCTTTATTATCCCGCAGTTAATGTTACAAAATAGAAAAAGTACTGTAGTATACAGTAGAATCAAGGGAAAGACATAATTTAATATTAAAATAGAAAAGAGCAAACAAGGGTAAACACAGTAGGGTAGTCACAATATAGATCTATTAAAATGTAATACTTTTATCTTCCTTGATCGATTTGATTGTAGAAAGTAGACTATTATGACAAGTCCACATTTGGGTCAAGATACAGCAAACGCGCACAATCTTGTCGAGCCATGTGCAGCCCTCGTCTTCGCAGTCGAGGCAATAGCACGCTGGTATTTTGTGACTTAGCATGGTGAACTTGTTCCGTACATTTTCGACAAGCTTCTGCACGGGGATCCTGAGCTGTGCCATCTTCTCCGGCGTCGGCTCCAAAACGTTCAGCTGAGGTTCTCCCTTCCTGTCGGGGCCCGTCACTTCTGCACACATCAGTCCTACGCCCTTATTGATTTGAAATCCACGAGCCGCCATCACCAAGTCTCCTTGCTGTAGTCTTTGGAGAAGACCACTGATTGAGGTCAATGTCATGTCGTCGACGACACCTCCGCAGCCTTTGGAAACGTAAGAGATGACTCCAAACGGTGCAATGGCAATGAGAAATTTCTGGGTGTGCGCGTGTTTGAATCGTACCTCTGTAGCAATTTCAAAGCAGTCAACGATGATCGCATAGCGCTGCTTTCCAAGCGCCTCCTCAAATTCGTGAGGCATGGTCTGGAAAATAGCCTCCCTGTCTGGCCAAAACACACAATCTCTAAGCTCTGAAAAAAACAATATATCTATTGTTTCTTTGAATATGTTGGCCGCAGTTTTCGGGTCTATGCGGAACATGTGTGCAAGGTGCACGGTTGGCCAATCCAGCCTCAGTCGCATGAGAGTTAAGACAAGCTTTTGGAACTTGGACAGCTTTCTCTCATTCTCTAAGAAATGCGCAACTACCGACAGCACAGCATTGAGCATAGGAAAGGATGGAAGCCCAGTGTAGTACTTAACTCTCGCATCGTTGTCTTTAAAGTACTGCTCGTCAAATTGTTTTTGGGAGAGGTTTTTCTTCGCCGCCCTGTAATCCTCCAGCAATTGGCTAATGTCGTCGCGCCCGAGGTTACAAGAATTGAATTCCGACACTTCCTCAGTGACGTCCACCTCTGGTTCTGGTTCTGGTTCTGCTTCGCCCACCTGTGACGCATCATCGGATTTACCACAGGTGGTTGACGGAGGCTGTGGTAGAACTTTATCCACCTCAGGTGTCTGTGGAGCTGGCGCTGCAGATGCAGTGCAGTTCACTGGCTGCAGTTTCTTTGTCCTCAGACTAGGCGGAGGACACATCGATGTCTCTGGCGTGTGCCCCATGCGTGCTCTAGGTATCCAGTCAATGTCACGGTCAAGCGTTTCATCGCATGGTTTGCCTGAAAAGAGACAGAGATGTGTTTATTAGTTTGTGTTGTGTTGTAGCTGTAAACCAGCTATTTGTGCCAAGTACGATGGCACAAGGTGGCGGCAAGGAGCATCCAATAACTTTCAGCATTCACAGGCTAGAAGAACAGTTCTCAAACTATGGGTCATGACCCAAAAATGGGTCGTAATTTATTTATTTATTTTTTAATCAAGAAATGGAAAAAAGGGGCGTTGCGTTGTCGTGACCAGATTGTCAGTTGATGACTAAGATGACCACTTGACTCCTCATTGGGTCCCTTACATCGGGACCAAGTATGTACCGAACCGAACGTGCTTGGGTACCCATTACAATAATTCAATTTCGGTTCTTTCTATCGGTTCCCACACGCGGTCACACGCTATTTATTTATTTTCTACCCTTTTAATAGAAGCGCAGGGAACAGAGCTGATCTACAAGCCTACACCGCGTTGCATCAGCGACGCGTTGTGGGCTTGTGGCTTGCAGAGGCAGAGCCATCTCTCTGCATGGAGTTGTCGAGGAGACAGAGAAACGCGCGGTGCAAAGAAGCATTGAAGCAACATAATTATTAAAGTTTCTTAAACGTCATTTTCAAGTGAAGTTTATGGGAGGAAACTTTCAAGAGAGGGGACAGGAATATTGCACCCTGCTGCCTGAGTTGCCTCACCGCATGATCATGCATGTGCGCTGCACAGCATTGAATAAACATTAACCCACCTCGAATGCGCACCCGTGTGTGTGTGTGTGTGTGTGTGTGTGAGAGATATCACGGCGTAGGGTCCAGAAGGTGAGGCCCAGTCAGTTTAGAGTTTGCAGTCTAACTTCGAAGAGAGGTGGCGAACAAACAAGAAAAACAACAAATGATAGCCTACTCTGGCAGCCCATGTGTACGCAAGCCACAGCATGCAAGCCGCCTTTGTTTTCAATGATCCCTCCATTCACACGTCGGCAAACCCGTTCTCACACCCCCCCCCCTCATTAGTTGTGCGTGTGTGCGTATGTGTGTTGCTCTTAAATCGGCGACATGCTTTTACTTGTTATTGTCAGTAGTAAGAGAAGTAGCAACACTGCCCTGGGTAAATACATAATAGATTAAAATAATCACTATAGGAGAGGATGTTACACTATTCATTATACATTGAGCTATTTTGTTAAATAAACATTTGACCTCTTATTTAAGTTATTTTATACCATTTTGGAACCGAAATAGGGAACCGTTAAGAACCGGAATCGATAAGCCGAACCGGTACCGTCCTAACGATACCCATCCCTACTCCTCATACACACATACAGCTCCAACACACGCACACAAGTCCTTGCAGAGGCACACAGAACTGATTTAGATATTCATAAACAAAACGAATGTGTCGTGTCCTGTTGTGTCTATTGTGTAGTGTAGTGTAGTGTCGACACGACAATATGAGCGGGTGCCGGGTGGCTTAAAGGAGGATTTGTAACTCCAAGAGCAAGAGTACACCATTTGGACCACAGGTCCATTTGTACCCTCTTAGGAGTTAAAGAGTGGCTAAAACCGAGAGCTGGGTTAAGAAACTCTGGTGGTTCTGGGAACATATTTAGGCTAAATATGCTTTAGTTTACTAATGTGTGTACAGAAACACGGCTGCTTTTATCGATTGACTACAATAGTAATCAAATTAATTGAACTAATACGGTAGGCACACAAATAAGCAGGAATCACTGTGTGTAACTTACCCATGAGAAAATGCTGTGAACAAACAAAATGTTTGGCAGTGCTGTTTAAGGTGATATCTGGTTGTCTTATCGCTTTCACCCAAGCCACGCGACGCCGCTTTGTTAACTTGGATAGGTATTCTCCATTGTCTTGCCTCCAGTCTGGAATGCTCCAGAATTGCACTCCATTATCGAGCCGTTTGCCTTTCTGGTCGTGAGTACAGTTCTTGCAGTTAACAACACAGCACCATTTTATCATTGTCGAGTCTGCAGAGTCTATAGATGGCGATGGACAACTGTTGATCAACTGTACCCCAACTGCAAGAAAAAACAAAACATGTCAAAATTAAATATTTGACAACTTCGACTAGTCCGCAAAAGGATTATAATTGTACAACATAAACATTTTTGACGGGGGTGAACAACCGCTTATGAAGTCAGCCAGTACCATGTATCCCAATGCAATCTTACGGAAGAAGTACTGTGCATGCAGATGGGCTGACTAAATATGCAATTTAAGCCTGATTGTTTCACCCCCCTCTAAAACATTTACATGCTTTTTTAGTTTATCGTCTGTAGCTAGCCAGAAATATATCTTAACTTTTTGGAAACAATACTGGGAAGAGTTTACCACTGTTTTTGGACAGCTCAACCCCCGTTTTACCGATGCAGGGATATCCTGACACGGAACCTCTTCTAGGAGTTACAGTAAGAGCGTAGAGTGAGGTTCCATTCCAAACGGGGCTAGTACACTCCGAGAGTGTACAAATGGAACCAAACAAACCTGTAAGGGTCTGAGGACTTCACAGTGTACTTTGGGATTCCAGTATAGTTTACCACAGTAATCTTTATCATTTCAAGTGTAGGCCACCACGTGTACTCATTATCAAGGATTTTAGCACCGTTTAGCATAGAAATAAGTGCATTGGTGATGGTGTAACAGAGCCTATTCCTTCAGTAACGGCATTTCTTATCGGTTAGTGGGCGGCACCTCATTGAGTAACACTGGTGTCTACGTTAAAGGAGTGCCAGTCTAACATGAGACATGGCCATATAAGGTAATGTGTTCCTCACAGCACACTATATTCAGTAAGAGTCTGTATGTTTACTGTGATGAATACTGGTTGTTCTAAACATGCTATTATTCCACAAGGCAGATCAAATGTTACAATGGCAACAAAATGCAATGTCAGGATGTGTAATGTTTACGTGGCAGGTTGAATGTTGTACTAGTCTGTATATAACTTGGTTCAACATATATCTGACCTTGCAGAGGTAAGGAAGCAACCAGGTGCTCAGGAGGTGTGAAGGTATAAAAAAAAATGTAAAAATAGTAAAAAGGTGCTCCTGGGATCAATCGGGATAACACATCTATAGAACAAAAGCGGAGATCAGGGCTATATAAACTGACCCTGCCTCAAAGTCCTTCTGACCATGATAAAATAAAAACCACAACAAGAAGATTTTGCCCCACATGTTTTGTTGGGAAATGTAATATTTTTAAGTATACATGATTATTAGCATGCTTAAACATTCAACAATTAAGGTCTACTGTTTTTGTATATCCAGATATTTGGGGGCATAAACAAGAAGTTATAAAACAGAGAATGATGGCATGTTCCTCCACACCTCATGTAAACTTTACATTACTTAAGACCACTTCTTCAACCAACAATTCTACATCGAGGTGGCTAAATGTCCCTGGTGCTCAACCACTTCCTGTATCCCTGTGTAGGCACAGGGCAGACCCAAGTGCACCAGCCATCAACGACAACGTGCCTGAAAGCACACTACCTAGCTCTGCTCCATAGCTCTAATGCGGAAACGCATTAGAGCTATGGACCAGAGCTACTATTAACTACCTGTATCCAAAAGAAGAACCCACAGTCCACAGTCAGACACACCACACCAATGGACGTTCTATCCTTTTACAACGAATTTGTTTGTTTAATCAACTCTCATACAGTCATAACTTGTTTTTCTCTTTAGCGTTAGCATTAGTTAGCTACTAGCCACCTGTCTGACTGAGTCTGACTGAAACACACAACTCCACCATATTTCCTTAGTATCCTTACATGGGCTAAACAGATACGAACCCACACTGATGTTCTTAACTGAGATGCAACGGGATTTTACAGATTTACCCAACTTATTTAATGAAACACTTACTGTCGCCGTATGTCCACTTGTTATCAGCCGAAACGAACGTCTCTCTTCCACTTCCTCCAGTCCTTTCGTGCTTTGACCTTTCTCCTTTTAGTCCCGCCCCCTCGTCTTTTCAGTAGGTTGGCTCAAGTTGATTGACACATCGATCACCTAATAAGATTCCTCCTATCTCCTTTCTTTCTTTCTTTCTTTCTTTTGTACGTCATCATTAAAATATCACAATAAAACTGTAAACATTCAAATTCGAACTGTACAGTGGGGCCAAACAAACAAACAAACAAATTGAGGATCTGTGGACTATTGCTTGATTGATTGAAATATGTATTAACAGTTTGCAGAATTACAGTAGCCTACATTTCAAGCACAAACTCAATACAAAGACTTAACTGTGAGTGGACAACCCAATTAAGCATTACACTTGTTTACAAGAGGGTCCACCTTGTTCAATTTATCAAAACATTTAGAGACATACAAATAGACACTTTTATAGTCAAAGAACAGAACAGGAATGGAACAGGTAAAAATGGAAAAGAAACATATAGTGAATGATGCGATGTACTGGAACCTAGGGTGACCAGATCCAAACTGTTCATTTGAGGGACAGAAGTATCGCCGTCCCCCGATCCCACTTGTCCTACACAAGCGATACTGGAGTACCGGGTTAGCAACTATACTACTTGAGTTTTTAAATGCCTTGATGTCATATTCAACCATAGGCCTATTGGCTATCATTTATAAACTCCTCTGGTGTCTCACATAAAAATTAAAATTTAATTTAAAATCATGCTTTATTTATTTAGTTTATGCTATTTTAACAGGCTTAAAAACACATCTTGCAGGAAGAGCTTTACAACAGAAGGCCAACTATTAGGGGACTAACTATTAGGGCATTTGAACACTGATGCAATTGTCACAATGTGGGACAGGGTCTCAATTTGTGGGACGCCTGAAAAGTCTGTCCCACGCAAAGAGGGACATCAGGTCACCGTACTGGAACCCCAATGTACACTGTAAAAAGACCCTTACTGGTCCAATACCACACACCCGACGGGCAACCACTGGATTTTTCCAAGAGGCACTAAGGTGCCATGTGCTAATGTAGCATGTCTCTAGGTCACATTCTCACCTAATCGGTAGACTCGATGCGAATGGGCGGAGAAGTTGGGATTCTTGCATATTTAATTTGCTGCGGTTTGCCTTAATTCACACTGTCATCCGCAGCAATTGGAAACACAGCCGGGGGGACCTTTATCAATGTGTTCCATTCATAAACTAGCCTACACAGTGAAATCTATGGTGATAAAATTATACTCATAACGTGCATGTGTCGTGCTGTCTGGGTCGGGAGTACCCCCCTCTCTCTCACTATACACACGCAGCCATGCACTGTTCTTTTGGGCATGGAGGCACAGCGCTGAGCGCACTGATATAACAGAATGTTTATCGAGATGAAAGTCCCTACTCCCCAGTCCCCACACAGTGACAGCACTCCATGTTTACGGCACAGACAGACAGAATATTCTGTAGGCTATAATACACTGCAGTGCTTTTATGTGTTTCCTTAAGCAATTGATTAATGTACTCCCCCATTTCGACCAGGGCTTCAGTCTCCTCATTCGACCACGTCTATCCACGGTAACGGGACATCTTGTTTTCACAATCCTCATGGGGGCCCGTTCCCCTCCGCACCCCCCCTTCCCCGCAACAGGGGAAAAAAAGAAGTTGTTGTTTTAGCTGGTACTTTTATTTACAGATTGGTAATAAACACATTTACGTTAGCAACGGCTTGAGCGGCGGCTCGGTGCAAATCACATTTCTCGTGGAGTCCGAAGCGTTCTATAGCCTTTTTCCAGTTGGAATATCCTTCACGTGTAAACGCTCTCAGTGTCTGTCGATCGCGTGCAGAGGTGCATGGGAGTGGAGCGCCCATTTGTTCAGCTCGAGAGCAAAGCGTACAAAACACTTTGTCTTTACTAGAATTGTACATCACCCATGGGAAAGTCTCTTTCCAGGAAGCCTGATAGTTTCGTTTGTGTGAAGGTTTCACAGCGCCGATACAACCACTGCTGCTGCTTGGTTTAGCCAGGGGAAGGCGGTGTAGGACAGTGTCTTGACTGTCTTCAGAGTCATCACAGGCGGCTGGCTGCTGGTTACTGCTGCTGACACTTTTAGAGGAATATTTATTGGCTCTTAAAAGAGCCGTTGTAGTAGCTGCATGTCCTGTCGCTGCTTCGGCGGCAGGTTTCAGCGGCGGCAGCGGCAGGCTGGCATCACTGGTGGCAAAGTTGACGAACTGGTGTAGCTTTCTCTGGACGAAGACCTTCTTAGCTGGTGGTGATTTCATTGTGAATGAAAACAAGTAAGCAGAGCACACTAAGCACAGTACTGTAGGCATATTTTATAACTACCTGGCTAGGTGAAAACAAAAGAAACCCGATTAGCATTTGAGTACTTGGGTGGCCGCACACCTGGCTGCACCGAATCGTAATCAAGTGCGATTGGAAGCGAAGCGAAACCCCCGTTTTTGCTCGGAGTAGAATGCGGTTCTTTGATACGCATTAGGATTCGAATGAGCCTTCACACCTGCCAAACAAAGTGCACTATCTGACAATGCGCAGCAGGATTAGTTTTAATCGCAGCAAAGCTTTCTGGTGTGAATGTCACCTTAGGTGTGAAAGTCTCCTGGAAGAATACCACAGGGCCATTCATATGAATTTCTTGCAAAACCTTGCAAAGCACCAACTTGCTCATCAGGAGCAAGCAAATGTGATAATGTCAGCACATTTTGGGCACATGCGCATTTGGGCAAGTGGCTATGGTACGACCATAGCTTTTTTTTCAATAAAAAAAAAAAGTTTTAATACACCGCTCTGGCCATCACGATGGTGTGTGTCACAGGTCTCACTGATCTATCCACACCTTTGGGGCGAGCCATCTTCACTTTTCGAAATTCCGGGGCGACCGTTCTTCACTTTTCGCAGGGGCGAGTTGGAAAAGGGGCGAGTGTACCTGTTACCTCACTGTGCACCTCTGTTCTTGCCTCAGTGAACTTTTACATTTAAATGATAGTTTAACACGGCCACTTACGGGGCACGGTGGCACAGTTGGTAGTGCTGTCGCCTCACAGCTAGAAGGTCCTTGGTTCGATTCCTGCTCGGGACTCTGTGGGTGCTGGCGACGTGTCTCCTCCTCCGCGTCATCAGTGCCCATACCCGAGGTGGGGTTGGCGAAAGGGCCTTTCTGTGTGGAGTTTGCATGTTCTCCCCGTGTCCCCTAGGGTAGGTACCCTCACAAAAAACATGCAGTAATCCTGGTCTCTAAACTGCCAGCCCGGGCTCATGTTGGAGGGGAAAGGAACTGGTTGGAATAACGTGTTCCTTCCACGCGCTACGTCCAACCAGGGAAACTCCCCCCTGTCAGGTGTAAAGGAGCAACTTAGACACTCAGGCATGAAGGAAGCATGAGTTCAAGTCTGTTGCTCTCCCCATGTCCCCTATATTGCTATATATGGTTTATTGTTTTCACAGTTTGGTCTATTGTCGCCTTAGCCTGCGGTTATTGTGAACCAGTATTGGTTTAATTCTTAGTCCTGTTAGTTAACCTTCACTGTGTGTATATAGGCCCTTAGACTGGCCCCTGGCAATCTGAAGAGAATACTATTTTAATGTATTCCATTGGACAGTATAGACCTACTGGCCTGTGTAGCCTACATGCATTCTACTGGTTGTATATATTCATGGTGGTATTAACCCCCTTTTATTCCCCTTCATATATGCATCTATTCTTATTGTTGAATCTGAATTGTCTTGATGATCATTGATGAAATGTTTTAACTGAATAATTGCCAATTAAACATTTATTCGTATTTTTGGTAAACACGTTTCTGCCTGCCTACCTGGGCGCAATTCCCCAGGTGGCATGGTTGGCTATAGGTTAATCCATATCACCCTGTCACACAGACCAGACTATAGGCCTACTTTGAGAACCAGTGGTTTAGTATCACAATAAGTAGTTGTGTCTGTGATGTGCTATTATTAACCTTCTGAATAGGAATCGATCAGGATGTCATCTCACTTTGTGAGTGAATTAGGAGAGAGAAACAGGTTTTACCTATACAGGTTTACTCAGGTACAGTGCTTAAGTACAGTCAGTGTTGTTACTTCACAAAACAAACAACTGACAGGGCTGGGGGGGCATCAAGATTAATTGCAGAGGTTAATTAGCTGACTTTGATAGCATACTAAACTTAAGATAGCACGGGTTCAGAGATGCATCATAATGAAAATAGCTGTAAATATATTATTATTTTCAAAAGTAAATTATGTAACAGTTTAAGCCGGTGCAGGACATGTCCAGCATTTTGCTCCCTCGTGCTCCCTTTAGAAGAATTAGAACACACCATTTTTTTGTTCATTCAGATTATTTGATTAATTTTGTGATATTTTGTGATTTTGATCATTTACTGTTTTATTGTGATATTTTAATGATGATGTTCAAAAGAAGAGAAAGAAAGAAAGAAAGAAAGAAAGAGGAGGCTCCTTTGTTGAGCTAGGAGAGAGAGACACCATGATTCCAAATAATGTTGAATGACACAAATCATTAACAGTGGTGAATAAGTACTAATCACACTATATATTTATCATATTTATGTTTACACATTATAATTGTTCATGCACTGGCCGATATGTGTAAAACAACTTCATACAGTGTTCACTGAAATGTTGCCAGTTTTCATTACTAATTATTTTGAGTCAGAGACCAAATTGAAAATCCTTTGCTATGAAATGTAAAGTGACTATTTTGCTATCTGCTGCTTTTCCTTACAACTCAATGCGGCAGTTAGACACATCTTGAATGCTAATCGGCCACCATTGTTGTGCACTATACTTTTCTGACTGAATTAGGCTACATCTGAAAGTCAAAGCATGAGTCTTTGTCATTCAGTGACAATGGCTGGGTTTCCCAAACAACATTTCTTATCTTACACAATGGTGTAACTTAAGCGTTGTTTGGGAAACCTACCCCCCCCCCCCCCACACACACACACACACACACACACACACACACACACACACACACACACACACACACACACACACACACACACACAGTGTTACTGTCTGTAAATCACCAACTACCCTAGGTTATACACAGAGACATCTAAACATATACATTATTATAATTAGTATTTATTATTCATTATTAATTTTATTTGATTTTATTGTGTAGGCTACTCTGCTTGAAGGTTCATTTATAGCCAGCAGTAAAAAGCATTTTGCACAACTCCCTGCACAACAACTATAGACTAAAAAACATTGCATGGATGCAACTGGGACATCTCCTCAGTGATGTATCATGAGGTCAACAGGGTTTCGGGTCTCTCAACATCATACCCCTCACTCAGGCGACCCAGCCGGGAGTGATCAAGTCCCGACTTACGTCCCAGTAGCTATACCCTCAATCAGTCCCACTAGGGAAAAACCACACAATCCGTTGGAACTACTACAGAACTACTCTGCCAGGCCTGGGAGGTAGGCTACACAACTATAGTATCAGGAATAAGAAAGTGAAAAGTGAAATATAAAACCCTATTGTGCTATTAGAGTCAATTTAAAGTGCATGAATGTAATGTAATGTGCTTTAGTCTTGGAAGTATTCCACTGCTTGAAAGACAAAAATACAAACACTACGATGGAATTAGGGAATGATGAAAACATTGTTAAAACTAAAATAAATGAAAAGTGTTAGTTGTTCATATGTATTATTATTATTATTATTATTAGTAGTAGTAATAGTAGTAGTATTATTATTAGTATTATTACGGTTCCACTTTGGTTCTATGTGTGCACTCATTGGGCCCAGAGCAAACTATCAAACTATCAAATGTGGCAATAAAAATACTAGTGATATGAAGTAAACTATACTGGAACCCCAATAGTTTAAAGGTGTGGTATGTTGTGAAATGTCAAATATAGCATAATGTACATACCACGAGGGATAAATAATATTGAATTCTTTCAAAGTTTATCTTCTCTCTTATGGACTAGTTGAAGTAGTCTAAGGGCCGATTCATACTCCTATTTTAGAGCCGAATAAAAGTCGGTTCGGCTCTGTAGAGCCTACAATGTGACGTCATTTGAGGTTCGGGGGGGGGGGGGGGGGGCGGGTACCGTCCTAAAGTCGGCTCTTCGGTGCTACTGAAAATTTCTGACGAGCCGAAATCATTTCGGCACTACAGCGCCGAAACAGGAGTATGAATCGGCCCTAATAGGCCCCCTTTTCTGAGCTAATGGTGTTGACGTGATGTCACTCCATAGACATTACATGTTAATACCTAAAATCCTACCTCAGAAGCTATAAACAACGCTTTTTCTGAAGGTAAACTTTATTCTATTTGTGTTTAGCTGTCTTAACATCTTGTTTTCTTCATAATAATATTGGTCTTTTACATTTGGAAACGGCCGCTATGGCTGTGAGATAGGCCTATTGTTGCTTTGATGTAGCCTACACTTGATTAAGTCAGTGGACATTTGTTTATTCATCTGCCCCACCCTCCACTCTGATTGGGCCAACAGACACCCCATGAGAGTATTTAGCAAGGAGTGTGCCACTCTTCTGGACCATACCTGAAGTAGGCTAGTCAGGTACCGTATTTGCAAGTGCTTGATTTGACTAGATTTAAGTTTTTCTTGCAGTTGAGGTAGAGTTGAGTTGATCAACAGTTTTCCAGTTCCAGTTTGTAGACTCAACAATGAGAATACAGTGCTGCGTTATCGGATGCAAGAACTACACTCACGACCGGAAATGCAAACGCCTCAATAATGGAGTGCAATTCTTCAGCATTCCAGCCTGGAAGCAAAACCATGGACAACTGATTTCCGAGTTTACAAAGAGGCGTCGCATGGCTTGGGTGTGGGCAATAGGACAACCAGACATCACCTTCAACAGCACTGCCAAACATTTTGTTTGTTCACAGCATTTTCTCACTGGTAAGTTTTATTCAAAACACATGCACCTATATGGTTACCACCAGCTACGGTAACCACACCACACAGTCTAGTTTAGACTAGTGCAGTCAAGTTATATTATAATGTGGTTACCATAGACTATAAAAATATGGACGAATGGAACCGTGTCACCCATAGTTTTTACAGACCCGCTTTGAAGGCACTTTTTCAGCTAATTCAAATCCACCATCTTAATTCCAGTCCTGAAAAGTGACGGAAAAAAGTGGTATTGGCTTGAAGGGTCTTACTCAGTAGTAGAGACAGCCCTAGAAACATACCCTACTTTATCATCATATAACATTAATTTACAAAAACGCATTTCAACGTAATTGAAAGAAGACTCTAAACTAGTGACTTAAGTATTTGGTTTAGTAATGTAATCAAATTAAGAGAAAAGCCTGGTCAAATCCCCATTGTAATCAATGTTGTGGGAATTGTTCTACAGCCAACAGGGGGGGGGGGGGGGGGGTAGTGACATTAATGATAATTTTGATAAAGTGCTGAAAATCTTATTGGCTTCATATCCAGCAGAGCGTCCTTGCCGTCTGGCATAAAGCAAGCAAGCCTAATTAAGTTGCAGAGCCATGAGGCCCATCGGGCAGGAGCCTATCTGCTGTTTCTGTAGAGTGAGGCAGCTTGACGTATAGTATGTCGCAGGGACTTACCCCCAATCCAACCCTTGATGCTACACAACTAATGTATCAGTGTTCTTTTCAGGCAAACCAGCTGATGAAATGCTTGACGGGGACAATGACTGGACACCTACATTACGCCTGGGGCAAACGGGAGAGGCATCGCTGGGCAGCACTGAGCGGCCTAACCGGACGACACTGCAGCCAGTGAACTGCACTGCATCTGCAGCACCAGCTCCACAGACACCAGAGGTGGATAAAGTCCTACCAGCTCCACAGACACCAGAGGTGGATAAAGTCCTACCAGCTCCACAGACACCAGAGGTGGATAAAGTCCTACCAGCTCCACAGACACCAGAGGTGGATAAAGTCCTACCACAGCCTCTGTCAACGACCTGTGGTAAATCTGATGATGCGTCACAGGTGGGCGATGCAGAACCAGAGGTGGACAAGGAATTAAATTCCTGTAAACTTTGGCGTGATAACATCAACCGCTCGTTGGAGGATTACAGGTTGGTGAAGAAAAACCTCTCGCAAAAGCAATTTGATGAGCAGTACTTTGAAGACAACGATGAGAGAGTTGAGTACTACACCGGGCTTCCATCCTTTGGTCGGCTGATGACATTGCTGGCGAATATGCATCCGTACTTGCGGCCTGACCAAAAGCTGTCTAAGTTTCAACAGTTCGTTTTAACTCTCATGCGACTGAGGTTGGATTGGCCAAATGTGCATCTTGCACACATGTTCTGCATAGACCCAACGAACGCAGCCATCATATTCAAAAACACCATAGATGTATTGTTCTCAAAGCTTGGACGGTATTTGCAATGGCCAGATAGAGATGACATATGCAAGTACTTGCCTCACCAATTTGAGGAGGCGCTTGGAAAGCGTTATATGCTTATTATGGACTGCTTTGAAATTGCTACCGAGAGACATTCACACACCACGAAATTTGTCATTGGCATTGCACCGTATGGAGGCGGAGCCCCCGTTTACGTTTCCACAGGGTTCATGGGTGCTCTCTCTGACATGCCAGTGACTTTGTTCAGTGGTCTTCTCCTGAACCTACAGCAAGGAGACATGGTGTTGGCCGAGCTGAATGGAGGAATTGGCGCCGAAGAGAGGCTGAGCGTAGGACTGATGTGTGCAGAAATGGACGTAAATGGACGACGCCATGATCTGAATGAAATAGGTGTGTGGCAAATAGATAGACAAAACATGATGGTGAGGGCCCGGTGGTCCTCTGTGTCTAAGACACAGAGGATAGCTCACCCCCTCAGGAGCAATGTGCGGATGGTTGTTGAAACTGTGCACAACAAGTTCAACATGCTAAATCACACCATTCCAGCATGCTTTTGCCTCCCATGTGAAGGCGAGACCTATACTTGGCTCGACAAGATTGTGCACGTTTGCTGTCTGTTGACCACTGTGGGCGCAAACTCTCAATGCTCAACACATGTTAATTCGGATCAGAGATGCCCACGAGTCTCGGAACTGGAGTCCAAGTCGAGTCGGGAGTCTTTTGACAGCGAGTCCAAGTCGAGTCCCGAGTCTTCTGACAGCGAGTCCTCAGAGTCCGAGTCGAGTCCCGAGTCTTCTGACAGCGAGTCCGAGTCGAGTCCATGAGTCTTTGACCAAGAGTCCAAGTCGAGTCTGAAGTCTCTGTTTTCCCTCGTGTATATATTTATATGAAAAAACTCGAGTCCGACTTGAGTGTGAGTCTCCGACTCGAGTCGCCATCTCTGATTCGGATCAACTGAATGTATGTGTCTGACATGATTGTCAGAATCATAGAGAGATGCCCCCTCAGCCAGCTGGCCCTGGAACTCCGGACACAAACAGAGCCACGAGATAGAAAACCCATTGGACTAAACCAAATTATAAAACAGCAAAAGGGAAACTGACACATTGTAAAGAAGCAACACAAAAGCAGAGTAAACTAGAATGCTATCTGGCCCTAAACAGAGAATACACAGTGGCAGAATACCTGAGCACTGTTACTGACCCAAAACAAAGAAAAATCTTAACTAGGTAGGTACAGACTCAGTGAGCACAGTCTCGCGATCGAGAAAGGCCGTCATAGGCAGACCTGTATCCCGAGAGAAGACAGACTATGCACCCACTGCACACAAAATGAAGTGGAAACCGAGCTACACTTCCTAACCATCTGTCCATTGTACCAAGACATCAGAGACACATACTTCCCACAGATTACAACCACACAAGGAGATTTTGAAAACATGACCAATGACAAAAAACTCCCATATCTGCTGGGCGAAGTACAACAATGTGCAAGCTTTGTCAAGATTTGTGAGTTGCTGTGATAGGAGAAGGATATCAAATGGAACACAACCACCCTAAAGACTAATCATTGTGTATATTCTTGCACTATACCTGCATCGAGTGATCTTGATACATAGAAATTGATCTATTGAAGATTATGACTTTCAAATGTATCATTTTTGTTGTGATTGTATTGCTGTATTGTTCTTTCTGCTTTGGCAATCTAACCGTATGTTTTCTCATGCCAATAAAGCCCTTTGAATGTAATTGAATTGATTGTCTGCCATTGGGGGGGAGGGGTGCTATTGATGCAGTGGATCAGAGAGAGTGGCAAAGTGGGCTGTGGACTATTGTGGACACGCTGAAGAATGTATTCTTTGAGCACAGACACAGTTCACTTAATGTGGTCTGCAGGTTAATATCAGAATAATGATATGTTATTGATTTTTTTATTTAAGCAGATCTACAAGCTCAAAATGCATTGCACACTGCACAGCGACACGTTTTGAGCTTGTAGATCAGCTACCTTTGACTATATGCATTGTGGCCCTCTGGAGTGAGTTTGAAATATAGTGGCCCTCTCCATCATCAAAGTTTAACACCCCTGCCCTATCCATGTTCTCAACCCCCAATTCGGCTACACGGTACACACACTAACCTACACAATTCTCCACACGCAACACAGAGCCCTGTGTGTGTGTGTGTGTGTGTGTGTGTGTGTGTGTGTGTGTGCGCGCAGTTTGATGTCAGCATCACTAATCACAATAATACAATACAAGTTAACAACACATAATAATAATAATAACCCATCCGTTACTACATGTGCAGGGCACAATATACTGGGTTTGAAAACACAGCTGAAACATAAAGTGGAGTCTGTCAAATCCCGCAATTTCCTTCTTCCCATATTGCACTGCAACGTAACTATAGGATGAGCTTCTCAAAGGGAGGCGAAATTCTAGTTCTATACATTTGAATAATGAGTAGGCCTACTCTTACTTTTCGTACTTCAAGAACATTTTGATGCCAATACTTTGGTACTTTCACTCAAGTATTCAATTTTGAATTCCAGACTTTTACTTGTAACAAGAGTATTTCTACATTGCAGCATTGATACAAAAAAATGTAGTACTTTTCCCACCACTGTGTATGCTATACGCATGTATTGAGTCGTATACCTTTCCGCCACTAGATGGAGGCATATGTCCATACTTGAACCATATAACCTTAAGCAGGTGGTACAAAGCAGTGGTTTCATTATTCCATTATTTATCCAGCATTTGATTTGAGCCACGGACCACCATTTGATGGCATTTGGCCTGTCAGAGCCAAAACTAAAGAATATGTTGTTGTCGTCGGATAAGAGGTCCACAATTCCATGCTGTAGGCCTATTGGTGTTGGTACCATTAGGAGAGAGAACAGGCAAACGTTGATCAAAATGACAATTCTTCTGCATTCTCTAATTGTATAAATGAAGTAGCCTAATAATGCAGATGTTTAACAATAATTGAACTTTTAGTTCTCTCAAGAGTTAAACATCTTAAAGGGTGCATTTGGTTCCATCTCCATCATTTAGCTGGGAACCACCTGGAACCCCCCCAAGGACCTCTGGTTGAAAACCACTGGTATAAAGATAAATATTTGTTTAACTCTTAATGACTGGGAAGCTACAGGAAGTGTACACTTTGATTGAAATATCACTAGCAGTTATTTTGTTTTGTTGTTTTTGAACCCGTGCCCAATTGTTTAATAACAGTGCTTAATTAAAGGAGGGGATGGCTTGTTTCCTTGTTCTTGAATTTGAACGGGAAACCATGTTTACAACACAAGGCCAGTTATCTCTGCAGGCTACTACTGCATTATCACAACACCACATTTTAACACACCCATATGTACAGTAGGCCTACATATACAAATGTGATACAGCACCATTATGGGGGTCAAAAACAGGACAGGACAGCTTTTCCTATAAAATGATTGCTGCCCAGAACAGAAGACAAATGCAGCCTATTGTTGATTATCATGTAACCTATTGTTAAGACTCGATTACAAAATATGGTTGTTCTCATTTTGTTTGGCAATTGGATAATCAATGTCTGTCACTGACTGACTAAAGCCTGATTGATGCTTTGTCGATTGTCGTATGGTGCTGCTGCTGCTGCATCTAAAACAGCCGATCTCCATGCAAGCTCATGGAGATTGGCTTGCATGGAGTGCAATTGTAGATCTGCTATTTACTGCGTGCGTCACGCCATCACCGTCCTACCACAGAGCATAAATTACAGATGACTCGCCATTGCTGAAACATGCAAGCACGGCAATCAATCAATCCGTTTTTCCCTTTTTTACTTTCTTCATTATGTTGATTTCCTGTTTTTTATTTATTATTAGTGTATATTTGTACATCTCTAAATGTTCTGATGAATTGAAAATGGTGGACCCGGTTGTAAACAAATGTAACGCTTAATCATGGATTACAAAGTAACAGTTTGTTTTATTGACTTGTGCTTTCATATTAAAATGTACCCATTCTGCATACTGTAAAATAAAATGTCAGTCCCTCATGCAACGCAGCCAGTGATGACGAGCAGCTATCTCATTTCTCCTTTTTGCTTTCATTTGCTGCATTTGATCCCACAGCCAAGTGCTTCAATTCAAATTCAAATGGAGTAATGGCCCATCAAGTATAACGGGACATAAAAAGTTGCCTTTTACTTTATATCAGACTTAATAGAAGCGGCTACATAGGCCTTGAAATGTGTCGTCATTTGTCGTAACTGTTTTCCCAGTGGTGTCATCAAAATGTTTGATTAGGCCACTTTCTCTACTCTGTTACCTCCATAAATATGTTGTTTAACTGGAGTGGTGGGTATGGCTGTTAAGGTGGGGGTGCTAATAATTGGTGGTAATAATGTGGGTGGGGGTGGCAATAATGTGGGTGGGCCGTGATGTGGTGGGTAGGGCTGTGACGATTTCCTGCTTATTAGTTATTTGTTTCCATAGATAAAAACGGCCATATCTACTTGCCCGTGAAGACTAGCCTGCGGCTAATAAGCCAGACTAATATCACACAAGACTGTCACGGGATGGCAGGCAATTGTTTTTGCCAACGGCTGATTCGGTCTGGCTTATTAGCCAGGCTACATGAAGACGGCTATGGACGTTTTTCCTGTGCAAAACCCGGGAGCAGTATGGGTTAGCGCCCCAGCCTGTGTCTTCCGTGAGGAAGAAGCCCAACAAACCCACGGTGAGGCCTTTAGGAGGGCCATGCAAGCCTCAAGCGGAGCCTGCGGCACCACCAAGGGCAAGGTGGAGCCTGCGGAACCGTTGCGGCTTGAGAATCCACCATTCCTGAATAAAGTGCCTGGTGCTGGGAGTCTGGTGCAACGCACAGGGCCTGACCTGGTGAGAGCAGGAGTGGACCTGGTGAGACGTAGGAGGGGCCCGGACAGGTGTCAACCCACAGAGCCTAGTCCTTCCATGTGCCAGAATGGTACCTCCCAGTCCCGGCAGAGTAGTTCAGGAGGAATGGATTGTGTGGCCCTGGTTTTTCCCTAATGGGACTTATCGAGGGTAGCTGAGACGTAAGTCGGGACCTGATCACTCCCGGCTGGGTCACCTGAGTGAGGGCTATGATGTTGCGAGACCCGAAACCCCGATGACCTTGGGATACATCACTGAGGATACGTCCCAGGCGCATCCATTTATGTATGTATTTTGTTATATGCTTGCAATGAATTCAGAATCATGAAAACCCCCTAGTTTGACATTCTTTTTGCATATATAGGTTTTCAACGGTACACAACATTCAACCCCTGAATTTAACATGATCCAAAGTGTATATAATCATGTTTTTAGTTTTTTATGTTATTTGGATGACCCTAAGGATAAAAAAAAAAACCTTGAACGATTACAATTGCAATTTATTTTGGGTCAAATCTTAGATTGACTGGCCTACGAATAGGGCAGAGCGCTTCATTGGCCAGCTGTTCTGGGGGCTTGGTAGTGGCTGGTGACACAGTATAGTAGTGTCATAGTGGTGAGTACTATTAATAGACAGTGTCATGTTGGGTATAGGTGTGTTAAGGTGCGTAGTGGTTAGTAATAGTGTCATAGTGGGTAGGTGTGATACTGTGGGTAGTGGTGAGTAATATTGGGTAGGTGTGTAACTGTGGGTAGCGGTTAGCACTGTTGCCTCATTTGGGATCTGGACTGGCCGGATGGAAGAGCTGGGACTGGCCGGACTGGAATATCGTGCTATATGGCGGTGGCCACTTGTGCGCTGAACACGTGCACGTTCATTCACTGGGCGTGCGAACACAAATTGTGTCGTTCTCAATTGTGTTACAATGGAAGGAAGCAGGCGGCCCGGACAGTTAGCTCAACCGTCTGGGCACCTATAGGCTGCTGAGCCACCAGGGCCTTCGGAGTTAATCGGTGTTAATTTAACTGTGAGATTGAACATTCTCACTTACCAAGTACTAACCGTTGCTCATTGAAGCCTTATATGTCCCATAAAGGGGACGAAGAGGAGTAAGTAAGTTCCACTTGGTACCGTTAAGGCTCATACATAGTCTGGATCTTCGGTGGTGGGGTGACCACCGAACTACAACATGACGTCACGAGCCGCGGTGAAGAGCAAACCACCGCCACCGCTCCAGCCCTTCTCTCTATTTTTACTCACCACCGCTCAACGTTATTTCAGCTCCGGTGGTCAGCTCACCACCGGAGCGGTGGTCACCTCACCACCGAAAATCCAGACTATGAATAGGCCTTTAGAGCATCAACCCCCCATTTTTGAGACCCCTTTGAGAACCGCTGGTCTATAGAGCTCAAGACCCAAAGGACAAATTAGACATTGATTACCTCGTAGCTATTTATATAAATAAACCTTAAAAACCATGAGGGATATTAACACAATATTTTCCACACATGCGAAGTGTCAGGATTCGTGCACGCAAACACCTTTGCCAAAACGAGATCTCTCGGGTTTGTTTAATGTAATTTAGTCCAGGGACAGAGAGAGACAGGGACAGAGAGAGACAGGGACAGAGAGAGACAGGGACAGGGAGAGACAGGGACAGAGAGAGACAGGGACAGAGAGAGACAGGGACAGAGAGAGACAGGGACAGGGAGATACAGGGACAGAGAGAGACAGGGACAGGGAGAGACAGGGACAGAGAGAGAGAGGGACAGGGAGAAACAGGGACAGAGAGAGACAGGGACAGAGAGAGACAGGGACAGAGAGAGAGAGGGACAGGGAGAAACAGGGACAGAGAGAGACAGGGACAGAGAGAGACAGGGACAGAGAGAGACAGGGACAGAGAGAGACAGGGACAGGGAGAAACAGGGACAGAGAGACAGGGACAGAGAGAGACAGCTAGGGACAGAGAGAGACAGGGACAGAGAGAGACAGAGAGAGACAGGGACAGGGAGAGACAGGGACAGAGAGAGACAGAGAGAGACAGGGACAGAGAGAGACAGGGACAGAGAGAGACAGGGACAGAGAGAGACAGAGAGAGACAGGGACAGAGAGAGACAGGGACAGAGAGAGACAGGGACAGAGAGAGACAGGGACAGAGAGAGACAGGGACAGAGAGAGACAGGGACAGAGAGAGACAGGGACAGAGAGAGAAAGGAAACGCGTTGTTTACTTTTCTCTATCAGACCAGCCATATAGTCATGCACTTGTTTCCTAATTGCTGAGTAATCGTCTGATTCTAACCATTTGCTGCTTGCAATCTGTGTTAGCAAGCAAATACTTTAATCAGGTTTATATCAAACAGTAGCCTGTAAAAACATGACATTTACAACAGAGTGCTATAAAGCTGTGTAAGCCAATCAATAACACGCACGCACGCACACACACACACACACACACACGACATGGCACGTGCTGCGTGCACATGCAAACAAGCACAATGCATGATTTAATGTCAGCTTCTCTGTATAGAGCTAAGCCTGGCAAAAATGCAGCTTGTGCATGCATGGTGGAAGAAGTATACTGAAATTATTTACTCAAGAAAAAGTAGCAATGCAATATAGCCAAAGGCCTGTATTCAGAATTGTTGAGTGAAAGTACAAAGTTATATAACTAATCGAAAGTATCTGCAAGCTCGCAGCTTGATTGGTTAATTTATGTTTTTGAATAATACTAATCTAAATCTACAGAATAAAGTAACTATTAAGCGGTCAGATAATTGTTGTGGAGTGGACTAAGTGGAGTCTTATGTACAATGTTTGATATACTGTAAATCAGTATTTCAAGTTTATCTTGAAATCACACTGAAAATCTAAAATAACAGATGTACAAGCTGGCAGTGTGGCACAAAGTGACGTATTGTATATCATTGTATATCTGCTATTTTTGAATAGCCAATGCAAAAATCTAAAATGACACATTTTAATTGTTAGGTTTTTTTTCTCCAGTTAACTACACTTGTCTATTGTGAAACAGTAGTTTTTGGTTTAATGGTTTAATATCTCTTAAAGGCCTATTCATACTGATAAGTTGTCCACCGACAACTACAACATGACGCCACACTGTGGTGGTAAGCGACTCACCGCTCAATCGGTAATGTGAATAATCAAATTCCTTGCCGATGATCATATTGTATCGTAACTAACTAACTTACAACATTAAATATTTTTGAATTATCCATCAAAACATTATTTTCCTTGCTTTGTATTTAAATGTTATCCACTATGTTTTTCAAAACATTTCTATTTATAATATATTTGTCAAAACATCGGCAATCGGTGGTCTATTAGGGCTCGTATCGTGATTCGTGATACATCGATCGTGACATTGCTGGCAATACCCAATAGTCATTATTTGGAATCAACGTATAATCAATATATCGATATATATATCGTATAGTGGCCTCTGTATCGTGATACATATCTATTGTGAGGTTGCAGGCAATATTCACCACTACCCAACACATCTCTCTGTTTTTACTAAGCACCGTTTCGGTGGTCACCTTATCACCTAAAACTGGAGTATGAATAGGCCTCAACAGCCACGTGTATACCCACAGTACATATAGGCCAAAACAATTAGTGAGGTCAGTGACAAATTAACATCGGTTTAGGAGTAAGGGTTGTAAAATCATTCCTTTAACCATGGCCATTAACAACATCCAAACTATCAATGTTCCTTGCTCTCTTGAAAGCACTTTGTGAGGAACCATTGTATTGGTTGAATTAATTCCCCAACAACTGTGAAATGAGGAGCTTGCACAACTAATTACCTTCGCCGTTGGGATCGGTAATCGCTTGTGCAAATTCGGCACGGCGGTGGCGATATAATTGATTGCGGGAGGAGTGGACCATCAAGTTTGCGTCGGTCAATGAAACCCTACACACACACACGTTGTGCTTAAAGGGGCTTTGGTCGAGTGGTTCCATGGCGGTCCGCTATAGCGTCTAGCCGTGTATAGCTGCACGGTTAGCATAGTGCAGATTTATTCTATCACGTTATTGATTGACGTGGTTTCTGAGCCTCACCAGGTTATTAATCAGTCATGTGTTTCAGCTGTCTCTTTGGCAAACAGCAGCTCCTTTCACGCTCATTAGCTTTCCCTCCTAGATATTGAATGAGCAAACATCCTGTAGTGGGCACCTTCTATTTGAGCACCATCGTAAAATCATAGACTTGGCTCTCGGCAGTGGTGCTATCAGTGCGCAAGCTAGCAGTACTGTGGCAGTAAAAAATAAAAATAAAATCACACGTCTTCCAAAGCTGCTAGCTGTCGTGTCTACGTAAGCAGATTTATTTCACTTCATACATTTGTGCGTTGTTAATTTGTTTCCTTGCGTGGGTGGGCCTGTGTATGCTGCACAACCATTTAGGCATATATAGACACTCTTAATCCAGAGATACTTTACAGTAAGCAAGAACAAAAACATGGTAATACATCATCATAAGCTATTAGCTAAGAACCTAACAGTGGAATATCTATATAATGAAACTCTGCATGTAGTGCTATTATATATCTACATAAAATGCTATGTAAGTTAGATAAGTTGAGCCGTTGCATACGCCCGTAAGGTCGTCGGGGCTATAGGGCAATTAAGTGCTATGGGCTAAGATGGAGTCTGCACTTTTGCATTTTATGCCTCCGTATAACTTTTCTTTTTTTTCGTGATCAAGTTTTTATTTTTTTATTTTGTGTTAAAGGGGTGGTTCGGAGGGGCAGCTCTGAATTGAGCAGAGTGAAAATCCTTTCACATCAGCCCACGATTGT
>NC_137862.1:47403301-47413301 GCF_963924005.1 Protomyctophum bolini | reverse complement strand
TAATGTATCCCGGAGGTGGCAGCTATATAGCTCGGTGGACTGGCAAGTATATATACGGGTGCAACAGTTATCCACTTGTTAAACCCCGGCCTCTGTGGCTGACCGAAGGAGTCCATCAGGGCTCTATACTAGCTTCTTTTATGTTATTGTGGACAAAGCTTTAGCGGGATATATTTTATTTTGATTGATTGGTTGATTGTGTCACGGTGAGACCATGTGATGGACCAAATGCAGAACCAAAAGCAGGCAGGTAGGCAGATAAAGTAGAATGATGATTTATTCACAACTAGACAGGACATACAAGGGCAGGACACTGTGACAACAAACTATAATCTGACAAGGGAACACTGAACACTGGGGCTGCGTCCGAATTGCTAGGGTTGTTCCCTACTCCCTATCCCCCATATGGGGATCCAGACTCTAGTGGACTCTATAGTGATGATTTCGGACAATACTCCCTGTATGGGGAGCACCGACTCTGACGTCAATATCGATAGAGGGCGCTGTAGTTCCGCGGGTTCATGTACTTTTTACTTGCATAAAATCCCCATTAGGTTTTTTCAGATCGCCTCATAAAGAACTGTTTGAAAAATAAACAAATCATCCCGGCCGTTTCACTCATTTGGATATGAAGAATCAACTGACTACAAGAAACCAATCAAAACGCTGCTGCTGAATTTCCGCTAGGAACAGACTGTATCAAATAAGTGACTGCAGGCTGTCACCTCCCTGCAAGGACAGTTTGTAAAGTTATTTTTAAATTCATGAATGAATAAAGAAAAAATAGGTTAATGAAAATATGTTTGCAGGCATTTAGGCCTATATATCTATGATAAAAAGGTTATTTTAAAATCATAGGCCCATAAATGGGCCTATGATTATTATCAATAAATTAATATTAGGCTATATCCATTATCCAGCAATATGAAAACAGTGCACAACCTTGACAATATATGAAAATATCAGCAGCATGATTGAATCTTAACCACATGAACCCCCGCTAATCCTGGGGCGGGGGGGATACGGCAAAAATAGCCGATCTATAAGCAACGCGCGACGTCCGTGTTGTGAGCTTGTATACTTTTACTTGGGTACTTTTGGTAAAGAATTACCAAAAGTAGCCGATCTACAAGCTCTGCTCACAATACGGACGTTTGGTGTTAACAGAAACAGCAGTCCAATAAATGACTGCCTACACAATGAAGTTTTAATGCATTTATCGCAATTCAATGAAATAATGTTAGATAGCATATTTTTTCATGGCAGGAATGAATGAATATTAATAAAACATATGTTCGGACACAATTAATATGTGTCTCACATGCATGTATTTAGCCTACGTTTGTGATAAAGAATCTCACAAATATATTCTACAGCAAGCAACTGATTCCTCTCCTAACGTCATGCGCTGGGCCTGGGTGATACAATGAATCAGATTAGTAATACTATTGCAAATGAGTAGATTTATTATAAATAAAATAAAACAATTTCAAATAAATGCACAGATCATTTGTCTCGAGATCTGTAGCTTCGAGATCCGCCAGGGAAGAAAAGAGGGGAAAACGAAAGTTTAAAAAGTACATTTGTGTTGATTTCTTTCACTGGTTCAACTTCTGCCTCTTCT
The DNA here is from genome assembly GCF_963924005.1 of Protomyctophum bolini. Taxonomy (NCBI): domain Eukaryota; kingdom Metazoa; phylum Chordata; class Actinopteri; order Myctophiformes; family Myctophidae; genus Protomyctophum; species Protomyctophum bolini. The sequence goes on along the minus strand of NC_137862.1, from coordinate 47,411,677 downwards.
GAGTTGGAGCGCAATGAGCGCATGCATGCAGAAGCAGCGCACGTGCGCAAACGCATGCATGTGCGCTCAAGAGCGAGCTTGCGCAATGCATTATGGGGCAGATTTGCTTCGCTGTGTTTTTGTAGTGACCATCGGATGCTCCCTACAATTCCCGGTGCATTGTGGGATACTTCAGTCCACTACGTTAGGGTGCAAAAATGCTCACTACATATTCGGACACTATAACAAAATGGCGGAACCTCAAAGTAGTGCACTATATGGGGCATAGGGAATGATTTCGGACGCAGCCTGGGAGGTATAAATAGACACAAAGACTAACTAGACACAGGTGCAACATAACTACAATCAACACATGATTGGCTGACACTAAACAGGTTACAGGACACAGGTGAGTTACAATGCAGACTGGTGAGACAAGGCAGGCAACAACAAATGGAGCAGACAAGAAACACCAGGAACACAACTACACAATAAGAGTACACCACAGACAGATATCGTGACAGATTGATTGATTGAATATGCTTTTAACAAGTTAACAGTATACACTACAGGATGTATGATGAATATAAAGACATTTCTTGATAAGTTGATTATTCTAAAAGGTTAATCGATATATACAGAATAATCGCGAAGAAAATAATCGAGACATAGCTGGCAAGGCAATCTGGCGGTGCATGCAAACTAACAAAGGAGTTGGCAAAGCTGGCACATTGATTGGCAAAGCACCCTGGTGCCATGCAGAGCTCAAAGCTGGCACATTGATTGGCAAAGCACCCTGGTGCCATGCAGAGCTCAAAGCTGGCACATTGATTGGCAAAGCACCCTGGTGCCATGCAGAGCTCAAAGCTGGCACATTGATTGGCAAAGCACCCTGGTGCCATGCAGAGCTCAAAGCTGGCACATTGATTGGCAAAGCACCCTGGTGCCATGCAGAGCTCAAAGCTGGCACAAAATGGGCAAACCATGATAATGGCACAAGGTGGCACCAGTGGTGGAAAAAAGTACTCAAATATTGTACTTAAGTAAAAGTATCAATAAGGCAATGTAGAAATACTCTGTTACAAGTATAAGTTTGGAATTCAACGTTTTCTATACTAAAAGTGTTGGGCGGAAGTGGTTACTGTATGTTTTGTAATAATAATAATCAAAATCTACAAAGAAACTGTAGTAACTACATTTTCTAATAATTGTAGTGGAGTAAAAAGTACAATATTTGCCTCTGTACTTAAAAATTGTACTTAAGTACAGTACTTAAGTAAATGTATAGTTAGTTACACGCAGTTCTGGTAGTGTGGCGGCTATATCTGCGTGACGGTGCAGATGGACAGGTGAGGTGATTGCAGATGATGAGCCTGTGCATGGGGTGGGGGTGGGGGGTTGATTAAAACACCTAGAACGCCCGGGGGTTATTTAATCCATTACATTATAGCGCCCAGTCGATGTATAAACACAGACCACTTTTACCGACGGACCGAATGTGTGTGTAGCAGCTAACAATAGCCACGCCACTCTAGAGTCGATCGACAACAACGGGAGGTAAGAATAAATCTATCGCGACTGGACCGCGGAGGGCCGTCTAACACAGGATCTTTTTTCATAATTAGACGGGATGATTTAGATCGCGAGTTATTCATGTTTTAAGATTTTCGTTTTCGTTGGCTAAACAGGGGAGGGAGTTTTTAGATGACCACTCATTCTTACGCAACATCGAGGATTGCCCAACAGGCGCTCCCAGGCTGTGTATAGCCATGCAATCCGTTCTCATATCAATAAACTTCGTCTTTTGGACAATACTTCGTCCTGGGCGTCTGGCGTTACTATAGAAAAGACAAAGATACTTCGTCCTGGGCGTTCTAGGTGTTTAACACAACACCAAATCTAGCTGTCTCTCCAAAAACACACCAAGAACACAACACACATACTAAAAGGTTGGGGCCTAGGGCACCCTCAGTTGCAAATTAGGCCTATTGTTATGATAAATCACACCTGTGTGAACTGAGCGGTGCAACTATGCTGTTATTGTACCGAACTCTAGTGCAAACCCCTGCAGGTCACACAGCGCTAGCCCCCTTATGCTGCATTCACATGGAATCAGGCAAGCGGTATAGACGGAAAACGGCAAAACCTGCTGGACGGCACGGAACGGCAAAAAGATTAAATATTTGAACATTGATGCCGTCTGCCGTTATACCGTCGCCGGTTCTGGCTGCCAGGCATGCCGTGCTGTCCTGTTCCGTTCACCGACCTGCTCCCGTCCACAAAAATGAGCTCCAGTCTTCCGTCTATACCACTTGCCTGACTCTGCTGGACATAATAGGAGGGGCTATCACCCCTCAAAAATGAGATGTGCCCCCTCGCCATTTTCAATTGCTCCCTCAGTCATTTCATCCTGGAATCGAGCCTGGGTTGGGGTGCATTGATTTGTAGATAAGGGGGGGGGGGAAAGAAAGTATGCTTAATCGGAGGAGTGATCGACAGAATAATTGCGGAATAAAAGAGAAATAATCGATAGTTGCAGCCCTCCTACGATTGTGGGAAAAACCAGACAGGCAGACAGGTGTTACAGAGGAGGAGGAGGAGGAGGAGGAGGAGGGGGGACCGACACAGTGGAGACAAAAACTCAGTTTGGTCTCAAGGTTTCCTCACCGGGGCGGTGATCGCCCCGATGAAAGGACTCATTTGGAACCATTTGTGCTCTCTCTCTCTCTCTCTCTCTCTCTCTCTCTCTCTCTCTCTCTCTCTCACACCACATCTATAATGCACTCAACAATTCACACAATTTAATGCCGCACTCTTTCACGCGTTGCACACTCAGAGAGGCAATATATACGTGTGCAATATGTGTTTGTGCAAGAGCTTCCCCCTGACCACCTGGGGCCTTGAGGGGGTGGGGTGGGGTGGGGGGGGGGTCAGTTAAAGAAACCTCTTAATCATAAAAAGATTTTGATGAACGGTCTTATCGGATAAAAAAAAACGTGGAAATTCCCCCACCTGCCGGATCCATCCGCTCCCTCAGTGAAAAGTATACTAAAATTTTACCATTTACCATTCAAATTGTATACTTGTATACTATTACTCACAGGCCCTTAGAAATACTTTTGAATTGTTTAAATATTTAAGAAAAGCCAGAAACGTTTAAAAACGCATAACAAATCTACAATCACAACGCATTGTGAGCATGGCTATTTCCAGCAACTTTTGCATCAAAAGTAGGGCATTAAACAAAAACATTAAACGTTTAAATACTGGAGACGCATGGCTTTCTGGGCGACAGTGACGATACGCTCTTGGGTCGTCTTGTTAGGGCACTGACGGGAGAAAGAAACCCACGAGGCGTTGCTTCTCTTTGTGTCACCGTGGTGATGAATGCCCGGGGCATTTCACCCCAGTGCAAATGTGAGGAAGCCATGGATCCATCTTGATTTCCAGAGTCCATCGGAGAGAAAAGGGGAGGGTCAGTGTCCATCCGTTAGCCTGACATGACACTTAGCCTCCACTACAGCAAGGACTGACCACTGACCTCCAACTATATACTGTGTGTGTGTGTGTGTGTGAGTGTGTGCGCGCGTGTGTGTGTGTGTGTGTGTGTGTGTGTGTGTGTGTGTGTGTGTGTGTGCATGCGTGTGTGTGTGTGTGCGCGCGTGCAGAAGTCGCTGATACAGCCTTCTTTTATTCTTTTGTGTGAGTCTGTGTTCGTGCACTCTCTCTCTCTCTGCTTTTGTCTAGTATACCAACAACAGTCTTGCACCTCCTTGTTGAGTTATAATCATCGCGTCAGTATCCAAGGACATTTAAAATGATGCTATAGTCTGGTTATAAGGAAACGTATAAAGGGCCTCTTGAACACAGCAACACAAAGGTATATATCGGCGTGCTGGCATCATGTCTCTATTAGAGTTTGCTCAAGTGTCATTGATAAACAACCCTTTCTCTTCGCCCACTGTGGCAGATGATGTATACCAGAGGTTCCCAACCACTGGTACTAGTACCACTGGTGGTACTAGTACCACTGGTACCATATGAATTTGGGGGTCCTTGGCAAAAACTTTGGGAACCATTGATGTATCTTAATTGATCTCAAAGTGCATTCCACATGCAGCTCGCGACACATACAAAGAGGAAGCTTTAAAGGAAGTGGAATCCACCCAGTCAGACGGACTCAAATTGGGGCTGATAGATTTGATGGACGTGGTCCAAGAGCAGGCAGGCTGAACAAACAAACAAACAAACAAACAAATACCGTAGATGGAAGACAGGACAGCCAGACAAAAATCCCACTTGCATTCAGCTGAGCTGGTTGATCATATCCACACCATTCAGACTGCAGGGAAATCAATAGTTCTCTCTACCAACACAGATGAATTTTTCAAGGGTGGACCTCAGTGCTATATTGAAGGACTCGCTATTATATATTTTTTTGGGAGGGTGAAAATAATAGTCTGTTAAACCTTGAGTGATGATCGCTTTCCTTTGTATTGTATAAGGACACAGTCCTGTGACTCTCCCAACGGGTCTATGCATTGATGTAATCCCCAGGCATTGAATGACCATAACAATGGTCTTGAATGCATTGATTACAACCTTAGAGTATATATGAATAGAGACGGCACCGGATTTCTCCTCCCATCCACTTGCATTACGCTGCTCAAAAGCGCATGAGGCGATTTCACTCCTCCTTCCGGGTAGGAACAGAGTGCATTCTGGGATGGATTTGACCCAAATCGTGAGCGCGCTGGCCAGTGACTATCATTGCACGCGTTCACGTGCGTTCACGTATGCAACAGCGTTCACGTGACATGAACGTGCGCAATGATAGTCAATGGACCAGCGCGTTCACGATTTGGGTCCAAACTGCAATACCAAATCCGGCCACTATGTCCTTTTCGCCATTTTCCAAAGCATACCCTATAGGTTTGTTTTGTGTTTATCTTTCGTGAACACAAAATCATTTTCTGGTGGGTTCTATTAGTTTCATCACTTCCAATGTTGCTTGTTTACCCTATATACTGTTATGTGAGCTCTCTCTCCTGATATGATGAAAATGGTATCCTGACCACAATGTGTTTTTTGTTTACTAAAGAGCTGGAGAGACAGGGAGACTTTGCTGAACAAACACTCCATAGCAGTGGTTCTCAAACGGAGGTCCAGGGCAGTGTTATTTTTGTCGACTAAGACTAAGTCGACTAAACAATTTCAGAAGACTAAATAGGACTAAGACTAAATGGTGTGTTATTCAAAAGACTAAGACTAAGACTAAGACTAAATTAAAATATAATGAAAAAATGAACACTGGTCCAGGGACCCTGCAGAGGGTTCCTCCAGGGGGGTTCTAAATGGACACACTCTGAGAACCACTTCTCTATAGCAATGATTGCTATGGGAATATAAACGGTGCGCAGACTTCCTCCTTTCTCTTAATTTTATCTCTTTTGTTCGAGCACCCATTTCATTTTCTTGGTGTGCGTGCACCTCCTGACCAATATAGGGATTTAACACATATGTTGACACAAACGCCCATCCTTCATTTGTACTGTATGTAATAGGTCCACTCCCCTATAACTTGCGTTGGTGGTGCCATAATACTGAAAGTGAAAGCTCTCGTGCCCGCATGCATGTCCTCTATATACTACTACTACCACTACCACTATGACATCGCTGATGACATAGTGAAAAACAGAGCAGGCCCATATACACTACAGCATGCAGACGTTTTGCCTGCCATAGTCAAGCGTACATTGGAAGACTTCTGAAAGAGCCCTATAATACCCCACAGGTCGTATGCATGGTAGGGGTACAACAACTTAATCAAACTCATAGATTTAATCGATTTGAATCAAATAATTACTTTTCAAAAATAGTGCAAAAAAAGGCCAAAGTTATTTTGATCAATTAAAATAGAAGATTAAACTATAGAAAGAATAGTCTTTATTGTCCGCAAAGGGATATTTGTAGTCTGTTCAACAAAAAAGAACATATCACACAACACCCCAAGACAAGGCATTGTTTAATGCCGCAATGGCCGAGGCAACAAAACTCCTGCTAAAACGATTTTTTTTCCACTTCAAGGTTCTCGAGTTCAAAGTAACGATACAGGGGATGTATCATTTGAATATTGTAAGTGCTAGCGTGTAATGGCCTTATTGTACATATCAGAAAGTGTGGGTGTGGGTGACAACATCTTACTTGATCCTTAAATCCCAAGGAGGACAAGAAGAGATTGACTAACCTTGTCTCGTCCGAGCCGCTGGCTGGTGCCAGTGGCAGCAGCCAGTGGGTGGACAGAGTATACTTAACTCCAGTACTTAAAGGACCACTTCACCACTTTTCAACCTATCTTCATATAATAGGTCCTCACTAATAATCATGAAAAAAATGGCGCAATTTCTTTCTACTCGGTCTGTGTCTCATATAGAGGGCTGTGGGCAGTTCGGAAACCGTCCTCCAGTGACATCATCGATGGAGAATACAAGCTAATAGAAACGTCAGGCTTTCTCGTCCTGAAAAGTTGCAATGCGAAAAATGGAAGCCATCGTTCTCACGATAATTAAAATCTAAACTTTACAACTACATTTTTGTAAAAAGAAACTTGTTTAAAAATTCTGCCTAATGATGATGTCACTGGAGGACGGCTTCTAAACTGCCGACAGCCCTTGAGACAAAGACTGAGTAGACAAAAATCGTGCCATTTTATCATGATTATTAATGAGGACCTATTATTTGGTTGAAAAGTGCAGGTCCTTTAAGTCATTCACTTAAAGCGACGATCGACCGAGGGAGTGATAAAAATAATAAACGCAATATGTCTTGAAAAAGCCTGGCAGAAGCTAAACGTATAGCGAGCAATAATTCTGGCAGTTAATATCAATCAAAACTTACAGCAATGCAAAAATAATCTGATTAAAAAAAAATAATAATCAATCTACCAATCTACAAGCTCAGCGTTGTGATCTTGTTGATATTCGCCAAATTTGAAACGGGGCTTAAACCGACATTTTACCGCTGGAAGAAACTGCAGTTACAGGCCCTATTTGTAGTAGATAACAGTAGCACAATTCGAAAATTGCAATATATGGCCTTAAAAATAATGAAGTATGTGTGTTTGACTATAGGGTTTGACTGGATTGCTGAATTCCCACAATGCCCATAATGCTTTAGTGCACTTCCCCTCCTTGTGGAGGGGGGGAGGCTGGTGGTGTGACTTTGTATAGTCCAGGAAGGAAGTGAGACCACATTTTTACGACAAACTATGGTCATGAATAAAATTTCAAAAAACACATATTACACACAAAAACCCCAGGAAAGTGCATCCTGTGGCCTAAACACCATTACAATAAGATCTGGTCGCAAAAGGGGTGAAGTGGCCCTTTAAGTGCAGGGTCATTTGTCATTTCGAGTCAAAAGTACAATATCTGCAGTGCAGTGCAAATGCAAATGCAGTGGAGTGAAAGTCACTCACGAGTATCATAAAAGTATCAAAGTATCAAAAACTTAAGCACGGTACTCGATTAAATGTGTGACCTCCTGTCCACCACTGGCAGCAGCCAGCGTGTGCACGCACAACGCTTGCAGATGAGCGGCCATGTTGCATCCATACAGCCTGTTGTCTAACAACACAGGGTTATTAATGCAGTTATGGTGTCGAGGCCCCGACTGCAGCGCCGCGTCTCCTAGCCCGAGCCTCGTGTAACCCAACAGCCCGTTAATGCAGAGTGGGAGAGGCTGTGAGGAGAAGCGCCAGCCCACAGCAGCGGCGGCGGCGGCCCCTGATTCAATCCTCTCTCCATGCCCGCCTGTTTTAACACAGGATCCTTTAATGCAGCCCTAACGACATTTGGGGGGGGAGTATTTTTAAACGAAATGAAATTGCTCAGGCGCCACCTCCGTCTGCCCCCGGTTGTTGGCGAGCGCTGCATGGGGATACAGTTCCCCCCCCCCCCCCACCCACCCCCACTGTCGGCTCAGCTCACACACACACACAGAGGCTGCAGGAATTCTAACTGCCGCTAATGAAGACAGGGAGAGTGCTAGTGCTCGTCTACTATAGTATTACACTGTCATATAGCTCTGCACTCTAATGCAACTGAGACCTATATGGTGCGGGCGGGTGGTGGTGTGGCCGCTAGCTCGCTCCTGATGGCGTGTGTAGAGCTTATGGGCACGCCTCGAAATAAGGTTTCAACTCTGATGTTATAAAGATCAGTGTCGTACACGCACAAAAAAGTTAAGCAAGCCGATTCTACAAATACCTTAAATTTGTTCGTTCTCAAACCTTTTCGACGCCCCAAAATCATAATTATGTAGCCTATTTGGCTGTGTAAGACTACCCATGGACCCCCAATATGAAAATGTTTTTCGCAATCATGGACCCCAAAGAAG